>NC_056739.1:1187225994-1187513494 GCF_019279795.1 Protopterus annectens
GGAAACAGAATAGGGGCTGTGGGTGCTGACTTGTCTAAACATGGGCTAAACTCTTGGCTAAGCTTATAAGAGCCTTAGGGCCAATAGCCTAGTGACCTCCTACGATCCTACTGAGAATGCGCTTTCTCCTATAGTTGCACCAATCTGAGGACTTGTCAGAGTTACTGCCCTGCTTTTATTTGTCCTTGGGTCATATTTCTTGTTTGTAACTTTGATTCCAGTAGATGACATGTATGTAGACTAATAAGTTTAGTATTAATGATGTCTTTCCTGTTACAGGTAGCCAGTTCTGCCTTCTGTAACACTAGACAGGGAAAGAAAGATGAAATCTAAATATTTTGTGTACAGTAGTTTAGAGTATGATGGTGTTTTGGGTGGATTTTAACAGGATTACTAGCCAGCTCCATTGGCCTAGAGGGATAAAACCCTGACTTATGATCCATTCAGTCCGAATTTGGTTAGTGGCTTGAGCACTTGTTGGAGTGGGATAGGCGATTAATGACAAGAGGCTATTGCCTGTGAACATGCCATGATCGTCATTCCCAGTGCTGCAGTAGGCAACAGGCTGTTTTTGTTTTGTCTTGTCCAAGACACAACAATCGGCCAGATTCCAAAGGTTCTGGCTCCCTCCCATACCTTCAGTGAATGTGAAGAGTCTTCAGTTATTTCTTGCCGCCTCATAAAGAAGCAGCTCAGAGGTTTCACAGGAGCAGCAGGCACCCTTCAGCTTCAGTTCTAACAGATATGTACCAGGGGATCCCTTCCTTACAGAATCTTGCATTAAAAAAAAAATGCTATTTATTTTACTTGGACATTTTAACAGCATTGCCTATTTTAAAAAAAAACTGGTATCTTCCTAGTATTAGATTTTTCCTGACAGGGACTGCTGTTTTTAGTTTCAGTTATGTTAAGAGGCTATTTTAGTGAAAACAATATACTGTTTATACAAATTGTATGCATTTTATATAAAACTTTAGTATCAGGAATTATTTTATTTGGGCAGGAACTTCTACAGGGTATATTAGTGCTTGTGTTCACTGTGTGACAAACTACCTGCTATTTTTTGCCGGACTGAATTTTATGTGAAAGAATTTCTGACAGAATTTAGTGTTCTGCTTATGCATTGCTGTTTTTACAAAACTGTGTATTTGATTTAAATGTAAGCGTGCTGCTTATAAACATCATTTGACAACAATATCCTGGCCCCATACCTGATCAGACCTACAACAATCTCTCCACCCCTAACATTACAGCTCTACAGTATAAAAAATACTTCCCCTAAAGGATCAAAGCTACTATTTTTTAACATGAATCTTAGGAGCATTTTCAATAAAATATATGATCTTCATGTCAATCTTTCAGACTACTCCTCCGATATCGCAGTACTAAAAGAAACTGGTTGAAACCAGAAATGAACAATAAAGAAATCCTTCAACCAGGTTATAACATACATAAACTTGACAGAAAAACAAACAAGGTGGTAGTATAGCCATTATTTATAAAAAGCATCTCAAACTAGAGCTTCTCAAACCAAGTATCCCAGAATTCAACAATGCTGAGATATTATTTACCAAACTCAAAATAAACCCCATTGAATTCATAACCGTTATCGAGACCTATATTCCTCCTGGCAGTAACTTCACTGTAGTTGAGGAATTTCTCCACTGGACATTCTTAATGTTTCCTCAAGAAACCATTATAATGGGTTGCTTTACCATCAGCTGTTTCTCTTGAAACTCTGAAAACCCTTCTAATTTCATAAACTCGCATGGCTTTACACAAGTTATACAATCTGCTACCTGAATAGACAAAACCACCAAAAGACGATCCATACTTGTTTGGATCTTAACAAATAAACCATCCTATGCATTCTAATCAGGCTTACTTCCCTGATAACATTGGTGATCACCTCCCCACATACCTACTAAGACAACGTTTTAATCCTCCTAGAAACCCTATGTACAGTCAAATTCATAACAAAAAAGGACTCAATCCTCAGACCTTCATCTCCATCCTGCAACTGGTCTCCAAACATTACCAATAGATAATGCCGTGAAATACTTTAATACCACCTTCCTTGACGTACTAAATAAAGTAGCTTCTTGTAGAACTATGAGTAAAATCAAACTATTCTCCTTGGCTATCAAAAGAAAAAGTAAACACTAGTTAAAGAGATAAAGCTTGGGCACCTTGGTATACAAACAAAACTCAAATCTCCCTAGATCAATATCGACAACTTACAAACAAAGCCAAAACACAGATAAAACTAGACAAAAAAAGCTACTGTAGCGAAGTTCAGCAAAAACTCCATAACCTACAAAAATTCTGGTCCACCATAAATAAACCTCTCCAGCCTGGCCGACAGTCAGTACCAACCCCATCAGCCCTAAGCAATAAAGACAGTGTAGGTACACAATTCAGCACATTGCTTTACAAATTCCATACCGTCTCTTACTAAGAACTGTAATAGCACTCTCCTAACTATCCCCTTAATACCCAAGGAAGACATTGATACTTTTTCCTTCAATCCTATCCAAACCAGTACCATAAAAAAACTACTTGGGAAACTTAAACCTACTACCCTTGCAGCGGACAACTTTCCTGCAGAATTCCTTAAACTGGCAACTGATGCCCTCTCCTATTATATCTCCATCCTGATTAACTGCTTAATCACATAAGAGTACATTCCTGTAATTTGGAAAATATCTTGCATCATCCCCATTACAAAAGTGAGGGAACTCCACTGAGCTTTCATACTACAGACACACAGCAATTTTATCTCCCCTTGCCAAAATTCTAGAAAAATGTGTCCACACCCAGTTCATGAACTACCTCTTATCTAACAACCTCCTGTCTAATACACAGCACAGTTTCCGTCCCCATCAAAGTACCACAACTGCCAGTCTAAATTTTACTAATACTTTCAACCAACATAGAAATGAGGGTAAACTAGTTTCTTCCATCTTCTTGAACCTGTCCAAAGCTTTCAATACGGTCTCCCACCAAAAACTCCTCACTGAACTCTGTACCCTAAAACTCAGTCACTCAGCTCTTGCATGGTTCCATAACTGTCTAACAGGATGTAAATAAGCTGTTAAATGGCACCAAGATCTCCCTTCTCTTTTGTTAGTCACCGTGGGGGTCCCCCAGAGTTCAATTCTTGGTCCTTCTCTTTTCAGTATTTTCACCAGTAGACTTCATACTGCCACCCACCTTGCCTCCATCGTTCAGTGCACACATGACCTTCTCTCATCTGTGCTGCACAGACCCTACAACAGCTTGAAGTAACCACACAACAGTCCTCCTGTGCTGTGAAATCCTGGCTCTCTTAACTCACATCTGATTCTTAATCCAAGTAAAATTAAATCATGCTCTTTGGCCCCAGTAAATCCACAGGCTCTCCATCTTCACTTAATATACGTACTCTTCCAATAATTCCATAATTGCTACAGTATCCCAAACAAAACTGCTAGGAGTTCTAATTGGCAATAACTTGAAATTTGCCAAATGCTTATCTCAGATTGTCAAGAGACTCCTATAAAATTAAGTTCACTCTACAGAATCAAACCATTCCTCTCTAACACTGCAAGACAGGCGATTGCCAGAACCTACCTGCTCCCTATTCTGCTATATGCCTCGCCTGTCTTTACTAACCTAAAGAAAACTGATGTAGTGAAACTTGAAGCTTGCTATAATAAAATAGCTAAATTTGCTATAAACTCCCCACACAGATCCCATCACTTCTCTGCCCTACAACTCAACTGGTTAGAACTACCCCACTATTTAACCTACACGCAGCTCACCACTGCCCACAGACTGATATACCAGCCTGATAATTCTCCTGGTCTCCATAATCTACTCCTTCCCCACACCAGCAGTCATGTTCTCCATTCCTCAAACAAAATCTCCAAATCCAATAATCACGCCAGGGACTCTCTCTACTCCAACTATGTCTCCAAACACTATCCCTCAACATGTAACTACTGCTAACCTGAGCCACTTCAAAAGACTCACATGAATAATAGCTGGCTATGCCCATGCTCTAGCTCTGGCTAAATCTCTTTCTTCTTACCTATTAGTGTCTCAATCTTCATTTTTCCCTCCTTGTTGTCCATCATATGTAATTATGTTTTTCCTTTTGCCCCCACCACTATCATTAAATCTCCTCAGTCCATATCCTCCTCCTACAAAAACCTATATCTTTCTCTCTCCCCCCCTCTCTTTACTTAGCATACCTTCACAGTTGCTTTGTTCCCTTCCCCTACAGCCTTTAACTTATTCTATTTCTACTCGACTAACCAAAATCTCTTTTCCTCTGTTATCAATATCTTTCTCAACCCTATTCTTTCTCTAACTTAAGATCTCCTCCTGTTTCTTCCCTCACATACCTCACATATTTCTCTCTATTTTCCTATTTTTTTCTGTCTCCCTTTTCCTCTTCTCTCTTCCATACTACACTTGACCCACAGTATTTATCTTTAACCATTTAGCTATCCTTTAGCAAATTTGTATCCAAATCATTCAATTTGCATGGCCTATGTGGCTACTGGATATACTCTCCTAATATAAATCCTAAGTTTGTACCTGTTGACCAAGATGGTTTTGAACTAGAGTATGTAAATGTCTGTACTGTCCATCAGTGTGATTTTATGGTATTTTCAAATGTTTTTACTCTGTCTAAAACTTGTGTAATCAATGTAATTAATGCTGATTGTCTCTGGAGCTTTTCTCCCTGGGCCTCTGCTGAAAATGGACACTAACCCAGTTGGACCTTCCCAGTAAACAAATGTTAAATAGATAAACTTACCTTCTGACTGACTTATTCCAGGGAAGCTTACCACATCTAAAGTATCCTCCTCCTCGGTCACAACATGGATACCTAGGTTGGTTCTGCTGGTCTGCCTGCCACTGTACCTAGAAAGACATAAAAAAACTTACCATAGAGCCCATGCCAAACCTGCAGCCTCAATCAATACCTTACCAGATTGGGATGATTTTGCAGTGGGCAGCCACCATGAACCAGGGGTCATCATGATCCTCTTCTGCTGTTCCAGTGTCTAAACTGGGCATGGTAGAACAGTCTTTTCTCAGTCAGGGAGAGACACCAGGGGATGCTGCTCCATGTAGCCGGGGAAGGAGACCTCTTATAGGTTCATAGGTTCATGCTAGGCTATCTGCCCTAGGGCATTTATAAGCCTAGCCAGAGTGTGTTTGGCTTTCGCCACCCATTTTAAATTAATTTTTCTATGACATTTTTCGAGGTTAGTATACTGTGCCTCTGTCTAACAGTGACACAGAAGTGATTCCAGGGGTAAACCTACGATCTCCCATCTACTCATCAAGATTCCTCTTGAAGAGAGTCAATGAGGGACTCTGCCTAACCTGGACTGGGATTTTATGGAGCCTCTGGGTTATGAATCTGTCCCTCCAGCATGTCCTATTTATTTCAGTGCTGAGGTTCAAGTCTCTCGAGTGCGTAACTCAATGGGATTTGGATTTTCTGAGGTGCAGCATGTCCATTAATTCCGGGTTGGACATGGCTTTATACGTCAGGCACAGATTGCCTCTGAGCAGGCGGTATGCCACTGAGTAGAGCTGGAGTTTCTTTAACCGGGCAGCATACGGCATCTGTTTGAGCCCTTTGATCCTCTTGGTGAGGTACTTTTGGGGTCTTTCCAGTTGCTGCAGGTGTCTGGTAAGGTACATCCGAAGAGGGGCATTGTACTCAATTATGGGCCTGATGAGGGATGAGTAAAGAGGCACGATGACCTCCCCTGATCTAGATGTGAATCCCTTCATGATTAGGTAGGCTATATAAAATGTTTTTCTAACCACTTTGGCCACGTGGTTGTCAAATGAGAGATTGCTATCAACTTGGGTCCCCAGGTCCCTAATTACTTCTACTGTACTTAATGGATTACCACCTATGTGGTAATTTGTGGGCACTTTGTTTTTGCCAGAGGGGATGACTATACAGTTTTTGGCGTTTAGCTTGCAGCCATGGCTCTGGCACCAGTTGTCTGTTTCTATGAGGCCCTTTTGGGGGATGCTTGTGTCGGCTGGAGAGTCGATTATGGCGCCCAGTTTACAGTCATCTGCGAACTTGGTCAGCCACAGTCCTTCCGTGTTGGCCTGTACCTCCGAGAAATATATACCGAACAAGAGAGGTCCCAGGACTGAGCCTTGTGGTTTGGAGTCTGACGTGGCTCCAGCAATTCTAACCATGTGGGTTCTGTCCTTTAGCCAGTTTGCAACCCATCTAGTGACATAGAGGTTTATATTTAAGCTGGTGAGCTTATCTATAATGCCCGAGTGGGGTATTGTATCGAAGGCTTTTGCGAGGTCCAGGTAGGCTGTGTGGACCACCTTCCCCACTTCAATGGCCTTGGTGACTGTTTCAAAGAAATCGACCAGGTTAAGAGGCAGGATCTGCCCTTAACAAAGTCGAACTGGGTAGGATCCAGTGTCTTTAGGTCCCCAATATCTTTATTTATGAGGTCCATGATGATCCTTTCCATAGCTTTGCAGACCAAGCTAGTCAGGCTTATGGGACGATAGTTTCCAGGATCCGTTGAGGCACCACCTTTGTGGAGAGGGACCACTGTTGCTGTACGCCACTCTGTGGGTACATATCCTGTAGTAAGGCTGAGATTGAACAGTAGTTTTATGTTTGGGTTTAGCTCTTCTTGGAGTTCATGTAGGACGCAGCCCGGGACACTGTCTGGTCCCATTGATGCTGTGTTTTTTGCTTTGGAGAGGGCGGCTCTTACCTGAGCATCTGAGATGTCAGGGGGGCAGCACTCTGCTGGGATAGATATTTGCCCTTTTGGTGGGGGGTGGGGAGAAGTTTGCGCTGAACCTGTCAGCTAGGATGTTGGCAATGTCTGTGGGTTCAGTGTATTTTTTGTCATTTTGGACTAATTCTGAGCATATCTGGGAATTCCCACACAGGTTCCTAACATAACTAAAGAAAGCCTTGTGATTATCCTTAGTGTCCTGTGCAATATTTCTCTCAAAGCTGGCCTTAGATGATTTTATGAGTGCCCGTAGTTTTTTGCTAATACTGATCAGAGATGCTTTCCCTTTTTGGGATTTTGCTCTATCATGTAGTAGCTTCCGCCTTCTATTGTATAGTTTGTTTATGGCTGGGGTCCACCAGACAGGACGTCTGCCTTTGGAGGATTGGGTCTTGGTTTTATTTGGGATTGCATGATCCATGCATTCCTGAAGGTGTTCATAGAATGCGTTTATAAAGGATTCTGCGGTCTGGGCCGTATTTTCCACAGGCCCGGGGGCTTTGAAGGATTCCACCTCAGTTTTGAGGAGTGTGAAATCTTGAAGTGGTGAAGTACTTTATTTATTTTACATTTGTTGACTGGGATAGTCTGACTGGATACATGTCCATTTTCAGCAGAAGCCTGGGGAGAAAAGCTCCAGAAAACACAGAACATAACAGATATGAGTCAAATATATTTACAAAGCCCTCTAGTAGGTACTCACAATATAGACAGTGTGTAATAGTATACAAAAACAACAGGTTGCAGCAAGCTGTTATGAGCAAGAGATGTGTACAATATTCATTTGAATAAGGCAATGAATAAGTAGCGATTAATCAGGGTTAGTACAGGGACAAAGCCAGTGCTCTTTAAAATACTGTTTGAGGCCTTTTTTGAAGAGACTTAAAGAAGGTTCGAGGGTAAGGTTAGATGGAAGTGAATTCCAAGTTTTACCAATGACCTTGACAAACAGGGAGTTGCCGGCTGAGTTAATGGCTTTGTGGGTTTAGACCAACAGTTTATTGGATGATCGTAGTTGCCTTGAATTACTGTATGGCTTTATGATATTTTTGAGTGTTGGAGTATTTTCAGGGTGGTACAGAATTTTGTGTGCTATGATAAGCTGACTGAATAGAAGTAGGCTAGGCAGTTCTAGCCACCCGAGAAGACTGAGGTTTTGACAGTGATGCATCCTATATGTTGAGCCTATCTGGCAATATGGTTGTAACAGTGAGAGAGCTTACTAAGTTCAGTTTTGCCCAAATTGGAGAGTATGGGGGATGCATATAGAAGGGGTAGAAAGTAGTGTGAGTGGGCGATTGCAGTCCTAGCTAATGGAGATAGAAAAGGTTTGCTTCTGTATAATGAGCCAAGCTTCTTCTTAATGGTTTTTGTAGTTTTGATACGCAGATCAGATTTGAGAGTATTGTCCACTATTACTCCTAAAAGCTTAGTATGGTAATCTGGAGAGATAGCGGTACCGTTGTTGGATTTTATGGAAAAGGAAAATGGGGGTAAAGAGGAGCAGTTTAGTTTTCTTGGGATTTAACAAAAGATGGTGATTAGAGAGCCAATTTTCAACTATAAGATAAAATATATAATCAGCACTACCAGTAAAAAACAATTCTGAGCAAATAAAAAATGATGAACAAAGTCATATAACGTATAACCGGTGCTCAGAACGGGCATCGAGCTGAATTAGCTAGTAATAAGAAGCTCAAATCCAATTGGTAAATACTGGGAGTAGTCACACACATAACTACTCAAAGTCTCTTCAGACCATAAATACAAGAATATGTGGAAGGTAAACCTCAAATCTCTGTTCAGACCAAATAATTTTCCAAAAAACAATGAAGCAATATCCACGAAGATTCCTTCAATAAAAATACTTTAATTGGCAAAACAGGTGAGCGCTTTCGCTAAAATAGCTTTGTCAAACCATCAAAAATAATACAAAAAAGAACTCCTTATATATAAAATGTAACAGCTAAATTGAGAATGACCTCATAGTCGGTTAACGAATCGGAAAGTGCAAACCAATTGAAATGATGTATATACACAATACAAAAAACATAAGAATTCATAAACAATTAATTAATCGTAATAATATATATATAAATAAATAATTTCATTTTGAAAATAATATAAGATAAAAATACTTATATATATATATATATATATATATATATATATATATATATATATATATATATATATATATATATATAAATATATGACAAATAAATTAATACTCAGAATCACTTAAAATGCAGTTTTCTATTTCTAAGTACAGGTTTTAAAGGGACCTTGTCATTAAGCCCAGGAAAAATATGAGCTTGTAAACGGATAATCCAATTAATTTCATTTCTCTCAGTATAATTCATGATATTCCCTCTTCTAAATGTAGGGGTATTTACTTGAATAACCATGAAATTAAAAGTATGTGTGACATCAGTTTCTAAAACATGTTTAGAAAGGGCATTAACAGCTGAATGAACACGAATCTGGTAAAGATGTTCACGAATCCTGTCCCTAAGCCTTCGGTTAGTTTTACCCACATAGAAGGAGGGACAGGAAGTACAAGTAGCCAGATACACAACATGTTCTGTATTGCAAGTTGCGTTAACATTAAATATGTATATTCTGGATGTTATCGGATGTATAAACATGTTAGAAGACAAAATACTAGAGCAATAATTGCAACAATGGCAAGGTACAGTCCCAGAAAAAGCTCTCTTCTCATAACCTAAATTTGAGTTATTATAACATAAAAGTCTTTGTAGATTTTTCTTATTTTTCAACATGAATTGTGCGTTTTCACCTATTAATTTCTTTATATCAGGGTTAACTGTAAGGACATTCCAATGTTTAGTTAGTTATTTCCCTGACGTGATAAAAATCACTAGTATAATATAGGGACATTTTTTGCAAAGATGTATCAATGGATGACTTGACTATATCGGTATCATAAGCTATCATCCCCAGCTCAGAAAAATAGGGGCAGGCTCTATTATTTCTCATGCTTTCAACAGACTGGAAACCCAGTTTGATTTCATCTATTTTATAATTCCTAGATGTCAATCTATCCTGTAGATTCAGTAGCTCTGAACTAAAATCAGACTGTATAGGGTTCAGTCATGAAGCCCTAATAGCTTGTCCCTTGATAATATTGTTAAAAATATGCTGGGGTTGCATACTTTCCCTGTGTAGCAACGAGTTCCTAAAACAGGATTTCCTAAATACTCCTGTATTAAGTTGCCCGTTACTTAATCGCTCTATATATACATCTAAAAAGGCTATACTTGTAGGTGAAGAAGTAATAGTGAACTTTAAAAAATAAGTAAGTGAATTAACTCGATCAAAAAATATATCCAACTCATGTTTAGTACCGGTCCAAATAAAAAATAAATCATCTACAAAACGCCTGTAAAATAAAATGTACTTCTCAAAATTAAAAGTTGTCAATAGCATATTTTTCCCACCATGCCATCACCAGGTTTGCGTAGCTGTTGGCACAAGATGTGCCCATAGCTACGCCATCCCTCTGCAAATATATACCATTATCAAAGACAAAAATATTGTTTTCAAATATGACTTCCAAAAGTAGGCCTATTAAATCTACCTTGGAAGGCAAAAAGTCTGTGTTCTGAGTTAAGTAATGCTGAACATATTCAATTCCTATGCCATTAGGGATATTAGTAAATAATGACTGAAAATCCATTGTAACCAATAAAAATGTAGAATTATTTGATAAATTCCTTGTTCCTTTACACAATTCTAATAAGAATTGTTTAGAATCTCTTAAAATCAAAGGGTTAGCTTCCACTACTGGCCTTAGTAATTTTTCAACAAAAATTGAGATGTGTTCTGTGACCCAACCTCTGCCTGCTACAATGGGTTTCAGAGGTGGGTCACGTGAATTCTTATGAACTTTCGGTAGACCTTGAATAATCGGGAGAATGGGATAATCTACCCAAAGGAATTCAAACAATTCATATGTAATAATACCTATACTTCTAAGGTCTTTTAAAGTCGTATAAACACTATTAATATGCTCTTGGGCGATTTGCAGGTTAATTAAAGCATAATACTTACTGTCACTTAACATGTCATGCATACGATGAACATAATCTACCCTATCAAAAATGACCACTGGGCCACCTTTATCTGCTGGTCTAATTGAGATGTTATAATCATTTCTTAAATTTGTCAACGCTTTTCTTTGTTTGTATGTTAAATTACCTTTCCTCATGTTCTTAGATGACACTGAGGTGGATGAATATACATCATCCTCTACCATCTTACAAAAAGCATTATTAATGGATGTAAACTAGGAACAAAAACACTGGGTTTTCAAAATTCCTGTTGATGTACACTAGAAGGATCACAATTAAACATCATTTTAAGTTGTAAATTACGTGCAAATAATTTGACATCCAAGATAGTATCAATCATGTTGCTACTTGTAGTTGGTATAAAAGATAATCCTTTATTTAACACTTCAATTTCATATTGGTCCAAAGGCCTGTGTGATAAATTCCAAACTAAATGATTACTCTCTCCCACTTTTCTTTAATGTGGGTTCCTTCATGTCTCCTACTGTAGCTTTTCTTTTTTTGCCTTCCCCTGCTCATAGAGCGACTTCTCCCTCTGTTGTTGAAGCTGGCTATTAGGAAAGGGGTAACAATATCAGCTGAGGGGGAAGTAGGGGGAAGTGGAAAAACTTTCCTGCGGACCACACGGGTTCAATAGATGACTGAGTAGAAGGGGTAGAGACACCAGTAACTCTAACATTCTCTGTTTGGGTGTGCAAACTTAAATTAATAAGTTCAGAGTTCCTTGGTTTCTCACTCTCAGGATTACCAGATTTAAAAGTAGTATCTAAATTGTCAGTTACTATACTTTCAACATTGTTATTATTAATGCCAACATGATTACTAATAGGAGGTATATCGTTAACAACCATATATATCTCGTTGTAATTTACTTCGTTTTTGTTCAAGTAGACGTTTTTCATTTAGGCATACACTATCTATTAAACGTTCAAGCAGAGGTTCAACAGTTAAGTCTCTAAATTTGTTAGAAAGTACATTTTGTTGGTCTCATATTATTTTCTGTAAATTGTGCTCTTCAGGCTCAAAGTATTCATTTAATAAAGTCATGTATTTAATGCTTAAGTCAATATTGAGCTGCTGCCAGCGACAAAGCAAATCAGGATATGTGTTACCTGTAGTAGGCATCTTCAGAATCCTTAACCCTCGTGGCACAATCCACTTTTTAATGCACGCTTCAAAATGGAAGCGTTGCATTTGCAATCGTTTCAGTTTTAACAAATTTGCTTCCATGTTAGAAAAAGCAGAATTAAGTTCTTCGTACTTGGCATTGCTCAACGGCTGGGCTTGGTGCATAGTAACAGATAAGATAAAATATATAATCAGCACTACCACGTAAAAAACAGTTCTGAGCAAATAAAAAATGATAAACATATATTTTTGTATATATAAGTATTTTTATCTTATATTATTTTCAAAATGAAATTATTTATTTATATATATTATTATGATTAATTGTTTAAGAATTCTTATGTTTTTTGTATTAAGTGTATATACATCATTTCAATTGGTTTGAACTTTCCAATTTGTTAATTGACTATGAGGTCATTCTCAACTTAGCTGTTACAAAAAAGAACTCCTTGTATATAAAAAGTATTATTTTTGATGGTTTGACAAAGCTATTTTAGCGAAAGTGCTCACCTGTTTTGCCAATTAAAGTATTTTTATTGAAGGAATCTTCGTGGATATTGCTTCATTGTTTTTTGGAAAATTATTTGGTCTGAACAGACATTTGAGGTTTACCTTCCACATATTCTTGTATTTATGGTCTGAAGAGACTTTGAGTAGTTATGTGTGTGACTACTCCCAGTATTTACCAACTGGATTTGAGCTTCTTATTACTAGCTAATTCAGCTCGACGCCCGTTCTGAGCAGCAGTTTTAATTTTCAACTGTGTAAAATGTGTTTTGTGTTAAGGTTTGTAGGTCTAAAGGGGAAGAGGCCATACAGATCAGGGTAGAATCATCTGCATATTGAATGCAGTTGCATCAGGGATGGCAGTATGAAGACTGGTGATGAAGATAGAAATGAGCAGAAGACCTAGAATAGAGCCTAGAGGAACACCAAGGGTGAGAGGTAGCAGGGTGGACAGTTTGCCCTGCCATAATGCAGCCTGTTGTCTGCCATTCAGATAGGATAGGAACCACTGAATAGCATGGTTATCTAGGGAGATGGTTTTTAGGGAATGGATGAGTAATTTGTGGTTAACTATAGCAAAGGCCTTCGACAGGTCTAGAAATAGGACTGAAGAAAGCCCATTGTTGTTCCTATTTTGGAAATTGGTATTTGTAAAAGAAAGGAGGGCGGAAGTGGTGCTGTGATGTGGCCTAAAGCCATGCTGAGAGTTGGCAAGCAGACCATTCTGAATGAGATAGTCCATAAGCTGTTTATGAACGCACTTCTCCATTAATTTGGATAGTGGTGAGAGAATGGCAATGGGTCTGTAGTTGGACAGTTTCTGTTGAACTTCCACCTTTGTGGAGTGGGAAATCGTGGGATATTTTCCAGATTGAGGGGATAGTTCCATCAGTTAGTGTTCTTTGATTAGGATAGAGTTTGGGAATGCTACGGCGTCGGCAGCGTTTTGTAGGTACTCTGCAGGAAGGTCGTCAGCAGAAAGGGTGGTTGGTTTTAGTTTTTGATAAGGGATCGGATAAAAGTGGTAGAGACAGGTTGGAAGCAAAAGGGGGGGCTGAGAAGTGGTTGTGTTAGTGGTAGAGTTAGAGTGGGTGGGAGTAAGTTGGTTAGCTAAGGACTGAATAATTTCAGTGAATAAGTTATTAAAGGCAGTGGCAACAGTTTCTAGGCATTTATGGGTGTAGTTTGTTGGGGTTGGGGTAGTAGATTGTCCTGGATGAAGAATTCGGTTAATACCTGCCCAAAACATTTGGGGATTGTTTTGTTGTTTAAATTGGAGGTTCTGGTAGTAGTTTTTTTTGTCTGGCAAAATTAGTTTTTTTGTATAATTTCTAAGTTGACAATATCTCACTTGGTCGAGGGAGGCTTTAGTTGTTCGCAGTTTGGTCCAGGCTATATTTCTAAGTTTGATTTTTATCTTTGTTTCCTTTGTGAGCCATGGAGCAGTGTTAGATTTAGTCTTTATAGTACTTTGTCCAAGTTGGTCATCAGTGATACCTTTAAATAAAAAAACAGAAGATTAAACATTGTTCATCTGAAGACAAACTATTAGAAAATATTGTTTTCTTACCTTATCTAGGAAGGTTTTATAGGCTATCAGTCTTGGTGTTTAAAATTTACCTGAAAAAAGGTCATCAGAAACATTCTTGAGGAAGACAATGACAGAAGATTCTGAAATAAGCAGAGAAGAGCTTCTTATCCTGCAGATTCTCAGACCCAGTTCATGACCTTCTTTGGAAGAGTTTTACTTTTTTCAGACTGTAGTCAGGATGAATGAGGTGTTTTTATGGGAATCAATAGATGCCCCCCCCCCCAAGCTGAGGAGATATTGTGTTGCAAGTAGATATTCCTTATTCTACTTCCATTCCTTTATTAGTGCCAGCCTTGGAGGATATGTTTATTGCTACCTATAACAACCCTGATTGTAGCTCTTCAGTTCCCAAAAACAGGTAGGCTTTATAAAGCTTCTCAAACGAGCATTTGTTTTCCCACCTCGGGTCTGATCCAGTGGCCATATCTACATCTTTGACAGCTGAGAATAGGCTCCCACCTGTGGACAAGGAAGGGGGAAGGTATTGGATAGATTTGGTAAGAGAATATTTTCTTTCTCCACTTTGGCGTGTAGAGTTCAAAACTATCAGACTCGTGTGGAAGTTTGTCCTTTTCTGTACAGACAGGTTGAGAGATGTATCTACTGCACATCCCCTGAAAGTGGTGCCTATTTGAATTCCATTTTTTTCTAACATTTCAAAAGTATATAAAAATGCCTTAAAGAGTATGTATGATGTGCAGAGACTCACTCTGTGTAGTGCCACTTTTACTGCTACAGTATCTAGGAGGTATGCCTAGATAAGTAATCAAAAGTTTTCTGAGGAGGTGGAGTCAGAAATTTTAAATTCATCTTACAAGAAGGAGGTTTTGTTGACCCATCTGCTGCCGGAGTCCTCAAATAATTTGAAGAGTGAGAGAAATTAATTCAGGAGTTTCCAATATTTTTTAGTCCCCCTTTACAAATCTCCCAGATCATCTTTCACATCTAAGAAATAAAACAAGCAATCCTTGCCTTCTCAAGCCAAACAAGGAACCAAAAAGAGATGGCAGGAGGGGGGAACAACAAGCAATGAGGATCCTCTACTAAAGTGGGACAGTCTACAACTTCAGAATGACTATACCAATATTCTTTCCCCTACCCGTCTTGCCCCCGTCTCTCAAAATCTGTCCCAGCAACTTGCTCTGTGCATTTTCCTTTGGCAAGAAATTGTTTAAGACTCATGGGTGCTAAAGGTGGTTTCAAGGGAGTTCCTCTGAATCAAACAGAATTTTTTCCCCTCACTTTCTTTAACACTACTGATGCCATTAAACCAAAGGGGCAACGTCTTCTATTCTACAGTGTTTCTGGTACCAATGAAAGAGTCTTCTTGGAGACCAGTTCTATATCTTTCTTTTGTAAACAATATTTAAAAGTTCCAAAATTCAACATGTTGACCCTGCAGAATTTTTTACCTCTTATTTCCTAGTGAAGCTTTATGGTAATATTAGATCTAAAAGATGAGTACTATTACATTCCAATAGTCAAAAGCTTCAGGAAATTTCTCAGATTTTCTGTGCGTGGGTCACATTACAAGTTCTCTGCATTACCCTTTGGGTTATCAAAGACTCCAAGGGTGTTTACAAATTGTCTATCTCCAGTCATAACTCATTGCAGACTGAATGGTATTCACATATTTACTTATTTAGGCAACTTGCTCATCTTTTTAGAGTATTTTCTCAGATGACAAGAATTATTACAATGGGTTTCTTCTGACTAATTTGGGGTTCTAGATAAATGTTCAGAAGTCCTCCTCAACCCCATCACACAGGCTTTTCTTTCTAAGATGTCTCATAGACACCTTGCAGCAAAAGGCTTTTTTGACACAGGGGAAGATGGATTTTACCTTGAAATTTTCCCAAGATTTTCACATCAGTGTGAGACTTCAGCCAGAGTGCAACTCGGGATACTGGGGAATCATGGCATCTATGATTCTTGGGATTTTCTAGCCAGGTTGCACATGAGAGAGATTCACTGGTTTAAGGAAAAAATATGGAACCAATATTTGCATCCACTGTATTTTCAGATTCCAGTCTTGGTCTTTGTAAAAAGTGAACTGCACTTGTGGAGACTATAGATAACAAGATCAGGTGGTCTCCTTTTCTACTCTACCTCCAAGCCAGTCTGTAACTACAGAAGCCCCAAGTTTCACTTTGGGGCAGTCTAAATGGGGGGGGGGGTAAAAGGTCAAAGCCTGTGGAAGTCCTCAAAAAGACCAAAGCACACAGATGTCAAAGATGTGTAGCTGGAGATCCATACCTTAAAATCTCTTCATATGTGGTCCACAGGATCTCTTTAGGTGGTTACAGACAACACCATGATGATGATGTGGTACATAAGCAGAGGGGGAACCAGGTTGTACTCTTTGTGCAGGGTGGCTTTGGTGGCTTTTTAGCACTCATTAATCCTCCAAGAATTTACATTCCATCAGAACAAAACATAGCTGAGTAGGACAAAGACAAGACAGACAAATGAAAATTTAATGAGGGGGATCATCCATGAATTGATCTAGTTGTGGGGACCACCTCAAATAGATATTTCTGCATACTTTCAAAACAGGCAACTGAGCAAATTTTGCTCCAGGGCTCCTTGCAAACAAGCATGGAAAACAGATGTACTTTCATTCCTGTGGACAATAATATATCTGATGTCAACTTTCATTCATTTCTCCACCTGTGGTTCCGGATCCAAACTCAGTTCTGACTCTGTCGCTTTCCAAGCTGAAGATCCAAAGCTCAAGCTCTTCTCCCCTCTCCCATAATGCATCATTCACCCAGATTACCACCAATCTCGTCTGCCACTTGTACGAAAAGCATCAAGGTTGAGTCACTGAGCTCCTTCCAGGTGTTTTAGCGAATAATGTTTGGTCGTATGTCAGCTTTAACGGTTTTTCTCTGTTTATATCCCCTTTTGTCTTCTCTCTCCCTTTTGAGTTCCCTGCCTTGAATTTTAAAAGATTTAAAAAAAATAGTAGTAGATTTATTTCCTGCATGTTTCTGTCCTGCGGTCTATTTTTTTCTACTCCTTTTTTGTCCCTTTCTAGGTCTTTGTCTTTGGCTGTGTGAGGGTTTATTGTGGCTGAAAAATCTGACAAACCTTTCAAAAAGTGCACTTCCTGTGGGCACAAGATCCTATTACCTGATGCCCACAGGGAGTGTGTCTACTGTTTAGGCCCAGCTGACTTAGTCCTTGCCCTGTATGTGAGAGGTTTAATCTGCAGGCATTGGCAGACTGCAGGAACAAGCTGGTTCTTAAGGGGCTGCTTCCTTCTTCTGCTGCTCCTGCTGTTCCATTTACTTAAGGGGACCCCCCCCCACTAAGAAGCACAAAGAGGCCAGGGACCAGAGAAAACTCTCCCCTAAAAGGTCCTCCTCTGAGCTACCAAAAAAGGTGCCGAAGTATCCGATCCCAGGTCTTCAGATCCAACTACCTTTGGCTACCTCAGCTCCTATGGCTGCATTGGCATGGAAGTCTCCCTGCTCGGAGACTTCTCCCAAAAGATTGTCCAGGCCACCTTCAGCATCTTCCTTCATCAGGTCGTCCCAGAGTTTATCTGAGCATGAGGTGGCTAGGCTGATTAGGAAATTTCTGAAGGCACAGATCCATATGGGGTTTTGCCAGCTCTGTCCCCTTCTGGATCCGTGAGCAGACATTTTCCGTTCAGGTCCGTGGCTCATTCTCAGATCTGACCTCCCTCTTCAGAGTTGTCAGATCTGATGGCTTTGAGAAAAAAGACATTAGATCCATTAGTGGTTATTACTTCCAGTCCGACCGCCTCTCTGACTAGCTTGGCTCTGACTGCTTTGTGGCCCAGTGCATCTCTGAGCTGAAGCTTGGACATTGGATCCAGGGGGTTTGCCTTGACTCTGAAGTTGCTCTTGCTTCTCCTCAGAGCCTTGAAATTCGATAGCTTGGCTCCCCCCCCCCCAAGTGGAGGATTGTGAGGGCTCTGGAGAAGTCTTCTCTTGACAGCTTTGGCTCCAGAGCGATGGCTGTTGGGTCTTCATAGTCCCTTTGCTTTCGAAGTGGTGGAGAGGGTTCCAAGGTTCTCCCTCCATTGGATCTGGTCCCTACCTCCATGGAGTCTGTGCCTGAGACCTCTCCGCCACCACTGGGACAGCCTATGTTTGAAAGCCTTCAATCCTTCAAAACTGTGGGACCCCAGATTTCTTCCGATACCTCCCCCGAGCATCACACCGGGGAGGTCCCTTGGAAGAAGTGTAAAAGGAGACACTTGGATTCCCAGCAGTAATCTGTCATGACTGACACTGACTTCAAGGAAGGGAAGGGTCCCCTAGATCTCCACTCAATGATGTCTCTCTTGCAGATATCTTGGGGAGCCTCAGTCAGAAGGTTGGGTGGTCCTCACAAAACCCCCAACTCAGACGAGACTGTGCTTTTGGAGGCTTTTGGCACAGGCCCATCTACATCCTGGATGTCCCCCCAAGTAGATCCTCTTAATGATTTAGCTTCTTCCAGGGCATGGAAGGACCCAGACACCATAGAACCTATACCCAAGTGGGCTGACAAGATTCTAAGTGCTCCCTTAGACAAACCTCACTGGATGAAAGGGATTCTGGTGGATGCCATGGATGTCATGGCAGCCACCAAAAAGGAACTAGCTCAGGGGAGCTCCTCTGTCCATTCTCCTAACACGGAGTCTAGGGCTTTGGACATGTTTTAATAGAGAGTTTACACTTCGTTCATTTTTATCTAGTTAAACTATTTGTCACACTTTATCAGTCTGCAAAGGGAATTAATCAAGGAACTTTCTAGCTCAGTCCCAGAGTCCATGTCTGAAGTTTTCTCCTCCAGAATTGCCACTGTTCAGTCAGTATCCATTTCATCCATGAGGTTAATTTTCCACTTGGCAGAAGGCACCTCAAGGGCAGTCAGTTCAGGCATTACCATTAGGCGTCATGCCTGGATGTGGTTATGTGACTTCATGGAACCTTTCAAGGCGTCATTTGTCAGTGCTACTTTTGATGGTTGTTCATTGTTTGGCCCCACAGTTCGTGACACACTTTCCTAGAGCAAAAAGGATGGAAAGACCTTGTCTGCTGTTGGAATCTGGTTTTCTACAGCGCAAAGATCCTTCTCCAGGAATCACTCTGTGGCAAAAAACTGTGATTCAGGAAATCTCAGGGTCCTTTTCAGGAAGCTCAGGGAGACTTTTTCTCTAGAGGCAGAGGGGAAACAGTTATAGTACTGGATGTCATCCCTGAGACAGAGGGCCACCGTGAAATCAAGGGACTCAAGATTCCTTCTCAGACAGACCTTTTCAGCACCCCTGAAGTGTTGCCTGGCTGTCCTCCTCTGGAGGCAGTCAGGGAGGCTCTTATCCTTGCATCCAGAACCTAGATAGCTATCAAGACCGATCGATGAGTGCAAAGGATCATATCCAGATGCTACTCCATTCCCATTTTAACTCTTCCTCAACCAAAGAATCGCCTCCCAGATGTTACCACCCAATCTAAGGAAGCCAGCAGCGGTAGATATTACAAAGATGCTTCAAAAGAGAGTCATCCAGGAGGTCCTCCTGATCATGTCGGATCGGGCATTTATTCAAAGTTCTTTTTAGCAATGAAATGGTGGGGTCTAAGGCCAATTTTGGACCTGACGTCTCTGAACAAGAAGGTGAAGAACTCAAAGTTCACAATGGTCTCGGTTCAATCCATCCTACCCTTCCTGAAGATGTATGATTGGATATGCTTGATAAACCTGAAGGATGGGTACTGTCATATCAAGATGAGCAGGCACTCCAGATGGTATCTTTGTTTCAGGCTGGGGGCCAGTCATGATCAGTTTCGGGCGCAGCCGTTTGGTGTTACCACAGCCCCTGGGGTGTTTGTCAAATGTATGGCAGTAGTTGCAGCTCATCTCAGACTTCAGGGATTCCTTGTCTTTCCTTATGTGGATGACTGGAGACTAACTGCTTCGACCAGCCATCTACTTTTTCAGATTCAAGCCAGGGACTATGGGTTACGGCTTGCTCCTATCCTCGGCATAACAGTCAACATGCAGAAGTCACAACTGCTGAAGGTTCAACTGATGGATTTTATTGGGCCACGTTTATACACAACTAACACCTTGGCTTTCCTTCCCCCAGATAGTGTCAACCCTCAGGTGCCACGTCTCCCAGATTTTAGCAAGGCCCAATCCTCCAGTAAAATTGGTGCTAAGGGCATTGGGCTCAATGGCTGCTACAATAACCCTATTACTGACTGCACAATTAAACTTGCAAATTTTACAGTGGATGTCAGTCCAGTGGTCTTTACTCAGTCACACAGTGAAGTATCCCATCAGGCTGTCACATGCATGCAATGATTCACTCCTGTGGTGGCTACACTTCCCAGAAGTCACCCAACGCCCACCCTTTGTTCTTCCTCCGTCATATGCCACTCTAACCATGGATGCCTCCCAGACCGGAGGGGGGCATTTTCTGGAACAGTTCAAGGCACATGGACTCCCCAGAAGACCAAATTGCATTTCAATGTCCTGGAGATGAGAACTGTTCTTTTAGCGTTGGAAGCACTCCACAGCTTTCTTCCTCTAAGGACTGTTGCAGTCTACACCGACAATATGTCCATGGTGTGATACATCAGCAAGCAAGGAGGACCCAGATCTTACCCAGTGTGTCAAGAAGCAATGAGAGTGTGGCAATGGGTGATCTATACAATCCGCTTTCTAACTGCAGCTTGCATTCTTGGGGAGTCCAACATTCTAGCAGCAGGCTTAGCAGAGTTTTAATGATGTCTCACAAGTGGTCTCTAAATCTTGTCAGTGGCAAACATGATCTTCCTCAAATGGGGTCAGCCTTGCTGCAATCTCTTTGCATACCCCCTCACAAACAAATGCAGCAGGTTCTTTGTCTTGATCCCCCTCAGGGGCAGTCACCAAGGGATGCTGTAGTCCATATTTACCCTCCAGTCTTTCCTCCATTACTTCTAATCCCCAAATTTCTTCAGAAAACACATCGGTTGAAGAGCAAAGTGATCTTCATTGCCCCCATTTGGCCTCAACAAGTCTGGTTCACCTTCCTTTGGTCTTAACTGGTTTAATGTCCTTGGACACTGGGACCTCAGCTGGATCTACTGTCCTATCTCTCAGGCCAACCTTGCCCAGACCTTCAAGGCCTAAAACTAACCACATAGTTTCTCCAATTTCAATTTGGCTAGACTTTCCAGGCTTTCATCTCCAGTCCAAAGAAATTCTGATTTCTTCTCACAAATTGTCGACCAGAAAAATCTACAGGAGCAAATGGAAGAGATTCTCCATTTGGGCTCAACAGAAGTTTGACACTTTTACGGCTCCTGTTCCAGTAGTATTGAATTCTTTGGCCATTTGTTTCCAAAACGGAGCCAATTATTCCATGGTTAAAGTCCAGTTGGCAGTTATTTCAGATTTTCATGTTGGAGAAAATTCTACCTCTCTAGCATCATCAAAACGGTGCAAGGCCTTCCTCAGAGGTACCTTTCTGCTTCTTTCTCCAATCAAGGACCCTACTCCAAGTTGGGACCTGACCTTGATATTACAGGCATTAGTGCTCCCCCCCTTCTGAACCGGCAGCTAAAGTGGGATTGAAGTTTCTGTGCTGGAAGACTGCCTTTTTAGTAGCCATCACTTCAGCAAAGAGAGTTTCAGAACTGCATGCCCTTTCATCTAAACCTCCTTATTTAATTGTCCACAAAGACAGAGTATCTGTTCGGACCAACCCATCCTTTTTATATAAAAAATTGCTTCTGAAAACAATATCAGCCAGTCTGTCAATGTACCAGTTTTCTTTCCCAAATTTCAGAACAAAGGAGAGTACATGCTACATCTTCTGATGTACATAGGCATTTGTGTTTTTATCTGGACAGGACCAAAACCTTCAGGAAATCTGACCAACTGTTCATATCTTTTTCACATGTTAAAAAAAGGAGCAGCAGTTACCAAATTGAACCTGGCCAAATGGATAAGATATGGCATTTCCTTCATTTATACTTTGAAAGGTATTCCTTTGCCTGCACCTAGCAAAGCTCCATTCTATGAGATTCATGGCCACTTCTCAAGCCTTTTGTTCTAGAGTGTCAATTGATAATATTTGTGCTGCTGCCTCCTGGTCAAGTTCCCATACATTTATTACACAGACGTAGGGCTGCTTTTGACCCTGCAGTGCTCTGGAATATCCTTTCACGAGGGCCATCCTAGGTTGTTGCAGCTGGGGACTCTGTCCCAGAGGTGGAGAAATTAATGAAAATTGACAACGTCAGATAAAGTTGTGCTCTTACCATAATGTTCCATATGTGATATTTTCATTCTTCCTCCTTCCACCTGTCCAATTCCTATAAGACCTTGTGGAGATTCAGTTCCTGAAATACTCATCTCTCTCCCATTTCTGTTTTTTAATGCCTAGTGAGCTTTACCATATTTTACAGATATGGGCATATTAGCTATCATATGCTTATGTTAGAGGCAAACTTGATCAGAGGTAATCTGGAGGAATGAGGCATTATGGGAGAGAGGAGATGAGTTCAAGCTTTGGATCTTCAGCTTGGAAAGCGGCCAAGTCGGATCAGGAACCACATGTGGAAGAAGAATGAAAATAGACAACACAGATGGAACATTATGGTAAGAACATAACTTTGTTTTTTCATGCATTTCTGCTTCTTCCGCTTGTATTCAAGGTAATTCTGAAGCTTCAGAAGAATTCTTCAGAAGTCATTGCATTGACTCATTTTCATTCTTGGCAGAATTGGTGCTTCTTCATATGTAATTCATTTCTGATAAGCTTTCTCACAAACTGGACCTATTCACAGAAGACAGAGTTTGATGCACCCAAAATGCCTGCATCTTCAGCTAACTGCCAGGATGATCCAGTTTTTAATTCCTTTTTACCCGTTTTCAGAGAACATATAGCAGCCACTAAAGGGTCAGGGAAACCTGCTACTAGAAAATCTTATATTGGCAAGCAGAAACATGTTCTAGTTGGTGCCTAGCCAATAGTCAGGGCCCTTTCTGGGATTATGTACCACTGGAGCTCAAATATTTGTATGTTTCTAGCCTCTGGTTTCTCTTCCTGTACCAAGGTACATCTTATGACCATTTTAGCATGTCTGCCTAGGGATCCTCCACTTTTGCTATGTTTTTAGTAAAAAAAAATAAAAGTTTAAGGGAGTTTTATATCTGCTCTTAAACAAGTTGCTCCTTCCTGGGATCTTAACTTTGTGCTGGAAAAGTTAACCATTTGAACCTGCACACCTAGCAGATTTAAGGTTCATCACATGGAAAACTTTTTTTTTCATTGGTCTGACATCTGCAGGAAGAGTATGTGAGTTCCAAACTGTTATGGTGGGTGAATACTGTCTAATCTTCCATAGAGGTAGGGTCTCTTTGAATCGAGCCTTCAATCTCCCAGTGTTCTGTACTGCACCTCATAACCCGGGAGAAAGGATTCTGCATACACTGGAGACGCATATGCAGCTCAGTTACTGTCTTGACAGAACTAAGACCTCTAGAAAAGATCAGCTATTTTTCTTATGTGGGCTCAAAGAAATGACCCGTGTCAAAACAGACTATTCCCTTATGGTTATCCTCAACTAATGCCGATTGTTATTTCCACCATATTAAACCAGTTTCCTGGTAGTACAGAGGCCGACTTTACTAGAGCTTTGTTTTCTTCGAAGTGGACTCTTGAAATATTTTAGGGGCAGCTACAAGGCCTTCTCTTACAAGGCATTGGCATTGTAAACTGGATTCTTTTTCTAGATCCAGGACAGGCTTTGCTAGGACCATTTTCCAGGTGCTCTTGGATCTATATCCTTTCTCCTCTCAGGTTGGAGAAGTATGGTGCAATGCTGACCCTTGTAGGACACTGCTAGCGACCTCATTGGGATTAGACAGATGTGACTACCAAGACGTTTTGCTAAGTGCCAGTTTGCTTAGCCAGTATTTGGCCTATTGAATTACAAATGGATTGATATTTAATTATGCAAATTTGTCAATGATTTTCTTATAGGTTCATAGGTTTATACTAGGCTATCTGCCCCAAGGCATTTATAAGCCTAGCCCGAATTTTTGTGGCTTACGCCACCCCTTATATGAAAAAATACTGTACCCATTAGTTTGTTGTGCCTCTGTCCAGCAGTGACACAGAGATGATTCCCGGGGTAAACCTACGATCTCCCATCCACAGGTCAAGATTTCTCTTGAACAGAGCCAGCGAGGTGCTCTGCCTCACATGGACCGGGACTCTATTCCACAGCATAGGGAGTCTCTGAGTGATAAATCTATCCCTCCAGCACGTCCTATTTATATCCGTGCTAAAGTTTAAGTCGCTTGCTCTAGTGGTTTTGGTGGATTTGGATTTTTTGAGGTGGAGCATGTCCATTAATTCCGGGTTGGACATGGCCTTGTATGTCAGGCACATGTCACCTCTGAGCAGATGGTATGCGACTGAATAGAGCTGGAGTTTCTTCAATCTGGCAGCATATGACAGATTTTGGTGTCCCTTTATCCTTTTGGTGAGAAACTTTTGGGGTCTCTCCAATTGCTGCAGATGTCGGGCGAGATACATCCCGAATGGGGCATTGTACTCGATCATTGGTCTGATAAGTGAAGAGTACAGGAGAACAATGACCTCACTAGATCTGGATGTGAATCCCTTCATGATCAGGTGGGCAATGTAGAAGGTCTTTCTAACCACTTTAGCAACGTGAGTGTCAAAAGAAAGGCCACTGTCAACCTGGGTCCCCAGGTCCCTGATAACCTCTTCTGTGCTTAGTGGATTGCCACCTATATGGTAGCTTGGGGTTACCTTGTTTTTCCCGAAGGGTATGACTATACATTTTTTGGCGTTTAACTTCAGGCCATGGCTCTGGCACCAGCTATCTGTTTCTGTGAGTCCCTTCTGAAGGATATCTGTGTCCGATGCACTTTCCACTATGGCGCCCAGTTTGCAGTCGTCTGCAAACTTTGTCAGCCAAAGACCTCCCATGTTGGCCTGTACTTCTGAGAAGTAGATGCCGGACAATAGGGGGTCAAGGACCGAGCCCTGTGGGACACCACTTGTGACTGGCTTGGAGTCTGACATAGCGCCAGCAACTCTAACCCTGTGGGTTCTGTCCTTAAGCCAGTTTGCAACCCATCTTGTGACATATGGGTTTACATTTAAGCTGGTAAGTTTTTCTACAATACCCGAGTGGGGTATTGTGTCGAAAGCCTTTGCAAGGTCAAGGTAGGCTGTATGGACTGCCTTTCCCTCATCAATGGCCTTGGTGACTGTTTCGAAGAAGTCGACCAAGTTCAAAAGGCATGATCTTCCCTTGACGAAGCCAAACTGGGTCGGGTCCAATGTCTGCAAGTCCCCTATATCTTTGTTTATGAGCTCCATTATGATCCTCTCCATAGCTTTGCAGACTAGACTTGTTAAGCTTATGGGGCGGTAATTACCAGGGTCCGTAGAGGCACCACCTTTGTGGAGTGGGACCACAGTTGCCGTACGCCACTTATGTGGGATGGTGCTGAATGACAAGGGATTTAAATGTCAAACTATCTCTTTAATAAACCCATATTATTCCAGATTTAACAGATGTCCATCCCTTTTGTCATTTTGGTTAAGCTCCATTTGGTTGCTCTCCGTGATTTTATTTGTATTTATTTTTTTCTGTTAAATTTATTTTGTTGAACAGGTAGATGGACTGATTTACTAGGGAAATTTTGGTCACAGCCCAGGCCTGAGGCTTATGGAAGCAAGGATTTAAGTTTAGATACAGTGCCAATTTACAGACTGTTGGTCTGACTGATGAATCTAAAATTGTTGGAGTCTGGTATGCCTCCCACCTTTTTGAAATATTTGCTGCCATATGCCAGGGTTGCATTCATGTGCTTCCATTTATTTAACTCAGTCAATTGGATTTTAGTCATGTTTCCTTTGATTCTGTATAAGAAAGCATGTATGTTATGTGGTCCAATAAAACATGGGTTTTTAGTTTTACTTATGACAGCAGTTATGTCTGTAGTTGTGTAAGAGATCAGCACTGACATTTGTTTGCTTATTGTGAAGGTTACACAGTTTTCTTTTCTGCAAGCTTATTGGCTGTATCCTGTGGATAGGTGACAACTTGTTTATTAAAAACCTTACAATCACAATTTTCCCTTTTAGTTTTCTTATATAATTAAAGACAGTGTTATTACTGGTGTCAGCCTTTGACAACAGACTGATTAGTAATAGATATAAGTAGTTTGTCATACTTTACCTACTTGTAAAAATTATTCTAAAATAGTTTTTGAAAGCTAAGTGGTACCTCTTCTTCTGTTGTATATTTTATTAATGATGTGACTCTGCCAAACTTTTTTTTATGCTAAATGTTCCTGTATGTTTGTGTTTTACTGGTTCATTAATGCTGAAATTAATAATGTCTTATAACTCCTTGATGATGTCCTTGGCAAGATCAGAAAAACTAGTGTTCTACTCTATTTTCATAACAGTTCGTTTATTAAATCATAGTGTCTGGTAAAGTCTGGAGTGCATAATTTACTAACAATGCGCTTGATTTTACCGCTAGCTTGAAGATGATGGTATGATGTGTATTAATTATAGAGGATATATTGTGGTCTGTATTAATTACAAAGGATATAATTACAGGTGGGAAACACAAAGAGCCTGTGTTTATTAGTTTGATTTCCAAGTTATATTCACCTCTGGCTGGATTTCATACAATTTGTTTCAAGCTGCTTTGATCAGCATATTAAGTTAATATTTGGACATATCTATATGATAATTGAGTAATTGACCAAGGCATTGCTAGGTAGGGCTTTTAAAATCCTATGTAAGGAGTTAATTTTCATAAATTTCTACATCTTTGGGTTTAGTTATGAAATCCTCATGTTCTGTACGGGACATGCATGGTATAAAGATCGGGATCAGTAATGATCATTTCAGGAATGGTTTCTGAAGTGTGCCGTGGACGTTTTAAAATGCATTTATGTTCTTTCACTCTTTAAACCACGTTTCTGTAATGGTACTGAACATTTTGCAAGTAGAGAAACACTTGTAAATCACCTATTTTAGTTTGAGACCTTAGGCATTTAGCAAAGTTACCTTCCTTTCAGACTTGTTTTTTTATCTTGTGTATTTTCACTTATTTTTGTCTTGGAATTTCAGGAGGTCTGAAAGACACTCTGTGGATGAAAATGTTTAAGTTTATTACAGTGAGAGCTTCTTACAAAAAGTGCCTGTAAACTGTTAGAATGTCATGAACATTTTCAGTTTTTAGGTTCGCCTTTTCAGCTTTTCACAACCTCAAATATTTGTATACCCCAAGATGCACAGCATAACTATTGTTCTCTCTTGGGAGTAATTGCTGGTTCCAAAAACAAATGAATTATTGATCTGATGTCAATTTTCATTCGCTACTCAACATTTGGGTTTGGATCTGAACCTCTTTTCCGACTCAGCCGTTACTATAGCTCGTGGTAACCTAAAAGCTCTCCAGCTCCTCCCTACCTGCAATGCACCAACCCCTAACATACTTCAGATCTCATTTGCCACTTTTGTGAAATAGACTTGGTCATCAATAGCTTTCGAGTATCTTTCAGTTATCCAACAAAATCCACAAAACGGTGTACTCAGAAACTGGTAAAAAACTAAAAATGCCTCCCAGAATATCACAGTAAAGCAGATTTTAATAAGTTTACATACTGTCATTGCAAAACTTAAGGAACTTCCTCAGAAACAATGTATCTACTTCCTTCAACCATTTAAAAAGCCTTAAAGGCACCAAACCCTACAAAACTTTAAATAACAGTCATCTAGTATATACAAAGCACAAATAATCATATGTTGTATGCCAATTATAAAGTCTCATAGAAAACAACTTAAAAACAGAATATAAAATATGAAAAATATCGTGCTTCAACCATATTGAACAGTATGTGTAAAATTACAAATAAAGCACCATGTTATATAGAAAATATTTAAAAGTTTTAAATGCTAGCAATTTTAACTTTTAAAATGGGTTTGATAGAGATAAATTAATTTATTCCCCAGAAATACCCCTGCATTAAATAACATTTGCCAAAACAGTTCACACTGCTCTAGCCGGAGATCCCAGTCTCCTCCCCTAAAGGGCACAGGATCTTTTTCTAAAACAGTAAAAACAAACTTTCTAAAGTCTTTGCAAACTATAGCATGGTTATATAAAGCATTAATGTTGTGAGCTTTTTTAATGGCATATATATGCTTGTGTATTATTCTTTTCAGTGGCCCAATAGTCTTGCCAGCATAGAATACCTGGCAGGAGAAGCAAAAACAATATATACAACCCTTTTTGTTTTGCAATTGTAATTCCCTCTGATAGCAATTTGGGGTGTCCTGCCACAGAGAAACATGTGCCCTGTAATATAAACCTGCATTGTTTGCAAGCCCCACAACATTTCATACCAGCATTTCTAGTCACATCATCATCACAATCTTTATTATTTTCTAAAAGAAGTTTTAAATTCTTACTGTTCTTGTAAACAAATCTAGGTTTTTAACATACCTGGTTAGTTATACCAAAAGTTCCGAAAACTGTGTTCCAGTGACTATTAATAGCTTGTTTCAAAGGGTAAAAATCTCTACTGTATTCAACCAGAAATGCTTGCATTAAGTTGTTATGCTTATCTATAGACTCACTGTGGTGCAGTGAATGGGGGTACCTTAAAAGGGCCCCATGTTTGGTACCTGTGCTCCAAGGCCCATTTGTCCAGGTCTTCCAAAATCTCAGATGGGTAGCCAGGGTTCCTAAACAGGTCATTCATAATTGCAGCCTTTTCTTGAAATATTTGATGTGAAGTTGTTCAGTCTCGCCTTTCATTCTTACACATGGGTTCGGAGCTGATCCATCAGCTCTGAGTCGGCCGCTTTCACAAGCTCAAGATCTTAGAGTAGCTTGAGGCCAAGTTCCTATCCCATGATGCTCTCTGTCCTACCCCAGATCTAGTTTGCTGCTGCAACAGATCGGAGGTCGTTGGAGAGCTCGGGCCAGTATTATTGATTATTTCATTATTCTTATCCTTATAGCAAATTTTTTTGCAGTTTCTCTTGGTAGACTGTATTTTAGGCTAATTAGCCTTGGTTTTATATCATTTTTTTTTTTCGTATCTTCTCTGCTGACGAGATTTTCGTCCTTTAAGAGCGGCTGCTCTTAATCCTTTGGCCATTCCTTGCTTACACACACTATAGAGTGTTTCTATAGATAGATAATCTACATTTATTGTAAAGTTAAGATTTATAGTTAGAGTGTTAATATAGTTCGTAGAGTTTACTGTGTGTGTGTGAATGCGCTATAGTTATTTACGGTTATTTAGTGTGGTTAAATAATTGTTGTTGGATTGCTTCTGATTGGTGCATACTGTTGTTCTTGTTGTTATGGCTGATCAGAGGGAAAACAGAAGTCAGGTTTTAAAAAATGCCCAAAATGCGAGCAGAAAATGTCTATTATTGACTCCCATGTCAATTGTGTTTATTGCTTGGGGCCAGTTCACCTTCAAGAAGATTGCTCTGTCTGCCATTCCTTTAGTATCAGGGTGTTGCTGGAGCGAAGAAGAAAACTGGTGGATAGAGGCTTGCTGAAGCCAAATTTTCAGGAGTCCTTGGACAAGGCTGACCAGACTTACAAGTCATCAAAGGGGGCAAAGTCTTCCAAAGCTTCCTCCAAGCACAAGTCATAGGCTCCGAGCCTTGCTGCTAAGGTGTGGTCACCGGCTCCGCAGTCTTCAGAGCCGTGCACCGAGCCAGTGTTTTGGAGCCGGTCTCCGAGACATTAAGGTCACCCATTCTTCAATCGGTGGCTTCTTCAGTACCTTCGACTCGTTCTTCAAGAACTCTCTCCGATGTGGACCGAGTGGTGCTGAGGCTTCTCGAGAACCTGGGACTGGCCAAATTATTATCGGCTTCGACCTAACTGGTTTCAGAGCCCAAGACCATTGTACCTGCTGTGACTACTCGTCTGAGCCGAGCCGGGCCTTTAGTGCGGGGGGAGGGGGATCTGATGATTGTGGAACCTTCGGCCTGTTCCAGTGCTATCGGCTCCGTCAACCCTGACTCCTTCAGTACCGTTTGAAGAGTCTGGGAGCTAACACTCTCTGGTTGACTACGGGTGGGGGGGGAAGAGTCAAACCGATGCGTCAATTCCAACCCTTCCTGTCGGAGCGTCGGCGCGGATGAGCTCTGCTCCTTCCTCTGGGTCAGAGCCCACTGTCTAAGCGCCAGTGAGGTTGCATTCTTCTTCAGAACCACCAACTTCTTCAGGTCGGAGCAGTGGAGCCTTTGATGCTATGAGGAGGGTTATGTCTTCCAAGACCCGCACGTCATCAGAGCCCTCCTCCCCTAAAATGCCGCTTTCTGCCTCTACATCGCAGGTCCTCGTAAAGCGGCGAGACCCGGAGCCTCAGGTAACCCCATTGGGTGACCCATGTTCTAATGAGACCTCACCAGAAGCCTCACTGATGAGGTTCCCAGGAAGAAACTTTGCAAGAGGAGGCATTTGGAAACCCCGCAGGAGTCTCTTACATCAGACACCGACTTAGAGGAGTTAGAAGGGTCCCCACGGTCCCCTTCGGAGGATATCTCCTTTGCTGATATCCTTGAGGTCCTTAAGCAGAGGGGTGACTGGCAGTCCGTTAGCCCACCAGAGGATGAGTCGATGCTCCTGAAGGCCTTTGGATCTCAACCTTCCATTTCCTGGGTGACTCCACCCTTCAATGAACTAATGGAATTGGTTGCTCAAAGGGCGTGGGAGTCTCCTGATAGTATGGAACCTGTCCCTTGGAGGTCCAACAAGTTTATTACGTCCCTCCAAGATAAAATGTTCCTCACTAAGGGAGTGCCGGTTGATGCCATGGTGGTGGCAGTGGCCACCAAGAAAGAGATGTCTGAAACCTCTTCTACTGTCCATCCTCCTAATAGAGATTCCAGGACTATGGACAGGTATGGGAAACGCATCTTTAGTTCTGTGACTTTTGCTATGCGATCGCTCAACTACTTGACTCATTTTACCCATCTTCAAAGAGATCTCCTAAAAGAGCTTGGAGATGCTCTGCAGGGTAGCACAGATGAAGGTGTCTCTGAAAAGGTGACAGCCCCGCTTAATACCCTTAATTCCATAGTTAACTCGTCTATGCGGCTCATCTCCTATGCAGCCAATGGTTCGATTTGGGCAGCGGGTTCAGCAATAGCTCTTCGGAGACATTCCTGGATGCGCTTATGCTCCTTTGTGGAAGCCTTCAAGTCTTCTTTCCTTAACACCTCAATCGATGGCTCGTCTCTTTTCGGGCCCAAAGTCAAGGAGACTCTCACTAGGTGTGAGCAAGATGTAAAGATTCCATCTCCCATAGGAGTCAATTTTTCCACCCCTACCAGGCCATACCCCAAAGGGCAGAAAGGTGGAAAAATGTGGTTCCGAAAGTCCCAAGGAGCTTTCCAGAACACACATAGTGAACCCCCTCCAGGGGCAGAGGAGGGGGTAATAATGGAAGATGCCACCCTGGCGGCAGAGGGGTTCTGCAGAACCAGGGCGACAGGGAACAGTTCTTTGGTAAGCCTTACCGGTGCTCCTGAAAGGAGGTCTGACTGTCTTACTCTGGAAGCAGTCGGGGGTCGCTTGTCATTGTATCCGGACGCTTGACTAGGAATTACAAAAGATTCTTGGGTACAAAGCAATGTTACCTGAGGTTACATCATCTCATTCTCAGAACCCCCACCTGTTCAGAAGAAAATCCCAGACGTTCCACACAGTCTCAGAGATCAAGCAGCCATAGAAATCTAGAGGCTGCAGGAAAAGTCATCCAGCCAGTCCCAGCAGACCAGATAGGATCCGGAACGTACTCCAGATTATTTTTAGTTCCAAAGAAAGCAGGGGACTGGAGGACCATCTTGGACCTCAGCAGACTCAACACCTTCATAAAGAAGAAGTTCCAGATGGTCATGCTTCATTCGATCCTTCCATTCCTAGGAACGGGCAATTGGGTGTGCTCTATAGATCTCAAGTATGTGTGCTATCATATAAAAATGGCCAGACCATCCAGAGATCACTTGCATTTCTAGCTGGGATCCAGTCACTACCAATTCCGAGCACTGCCCTTTGGCCTCACAACAGCCCCCAGAGTGTTTACCAAATGCATGGCAGTGGTTACGGCTCACCTGAGGCGTCTAGGATTCCGAGTGTTTCCGTATCTGGATGACTGGCTCCTTACCACTACCTCCAGGCATCAACTAATTCTGTCCATGGATCACACTCTGTCTGTGCTCTCAGTTAGGGATAACTATAAATTTCGACAAGTCTGGATTGTTGCCATCGCAGCGCATCTCCTTTATCAGAGCAGAATTAGACACCACCACCACCGCCATGGTAAAATTGCCACTGGACAGAATAGCCACTCTCCGAAACCAGGTATTGGACATTCTGATGAGAAAAAAAGTACCAGCCTCTCAAGTGTTGAAACTACTAGGTACCATGGCAGCTACTCTCATAGCAGTTCCTCTGGGGCATATGAACATGAGAATACTTCAATGGTTACTCTTCACCCAGTGGTCTTACCAACAACTTCCGATGTCATTCTTGATAATGATTACAGACTTTGCAAGAAGGATCTTCGTTGGTGGTTGACCAGCCACCAGGTAACAGTAGATCACCTGATTGTTTCTCCCCCACCGTCAGCCACTGTGACCATGGATGCTTCTCTGATAGGGTGGGGGGGCTTTTTTAGGGAAGAACAGCCCAAGGCATCTGGTCAAAGAAAGTCACAGTTGCACATCAGTGTCCTGGAGCTGAGAGTGGTGCTTTTGGCGTTGCAGCATTTCCACAACTCTCTTCCTCTGGGGACGATTGCGATCCAGACAGACAACATATCTGTGTCCTGGTACATCAACAAGCAAGGGGGAACCAAGTCTTACCCCTTATGTTGAGAGGCCTTGAGAATTTGGCAGTGGGCGGTATCCACCTGGCGCTTTCTGATAACACACATCCCGGGGGAATCCAGTGTGTTCGCGGCCAAACTGAGCAGAGCCATTCTGTTACCGTATGAGTGGTTTCTCAAAGACGAGGTTGTGGAGATGATTTTCCGCAGATGGGGCCAGCCTTGCTGTGACCTGTTTGCATCCCCTATGAATGCCAAATGCAGAAGCTACTTTGCCTTGAATCCCCCACAGGGGACAGCCCAATGGACTCGCTCATACACGATTGGCCGTCGGGACTCCTATATGCCTTTCTACCAACTCCCCTGATTCTGAAATTCTTACAGAAAGCCAAAGCACTGGGAAGGGCTGTAGTCTTAATAGTCCCTTTTTGGACTCAACAGATTTGGTTTCCCTTCCTTCAACTCTATCAACTGGAAGAACCTTGGATTCTGGACCCAGTTCCATATCTGCTGACGCATTCGTCAGGGGCCCTTCATCCCTCTCTTCATTCCCTCAGACTGACAGCTTGGCTGCTCCGATTCCCAACCTAGACTTTTCCTAGACTTTTCCTCAGAGGTACAGCATATTCTTGTAGCTTCGCATAAAGCTTCCACTAGAAAGTTGTATGCCAGCAAATGGAAGCGATTTGCCTTTTGGACCTCACAGAATAATAATGATCCTTACATTGCCTCGATGCTAGTATTCTGGAATTTCTGACTAAGCTTTTTCATGAAGGTGCTGCAGCTGCCACTATAAGAGTTCAATTGGCTGCAATTTTGAATTTCCAGCTCGGATCTAAAGTTTCTAACCTAATGTCTCACAGACTATGTAGGGCCTTTTTAAAGGGTACCATTCATCTTAGATCACCTGTTAGACAACTTTTTACTCCCTGGAATCTAAATTTTGTGCTGTCACGGATTATTCTCCCTCCCTTTGAGCCTGCATCATCCTGCCATTTAAAATTTCTCTCTTAGAAAGCAATTTTCTTGGTAGCCATTACCTTAGCACGTAGAGTGTCCGAGCTTCAAGCCCTATCTATCAAACCCCCATATTTGGTGTTTCATCCCAACAGACTGTCACTGAGGACTAATCCTTCTTTCCTTCCAAAGGTGTGTTCTGAGACAAACCTGAATCAAACTATCGAACTTCCAACCTTTTTCAGTAACCATTCCAACAAGTTGGAGTATATGTTGCATAAGCTTGATGTTCACAGACAATTGAGATTCTATTTGGACAGAACATAGGAATTTAGGAAATCTGAACAACTCCGTTTCTTATGCTGACACTAAGAAAGGGCTACCAGTGTCTAAAGTTACCCTTTCCAAATGGTTAACTGACTGCATTCAATTTTCATACTCGGCAAACCAACTATTAGAGCATGGCATAAAAAGTGCATTCTACTAGGGCTGTTTCCACTTCTTCAGCTTATGCGGCTCAATTGACTTTGGACACTATATGAGCAGCTGCCACTTGGTCTAAGCCTCATAACTTTATTACTCATTACAAGGTAGACAGAGCCTCCAGGAACAGGGCTTTGTTTGGTTCCACTGTCTTCGGGAATATACTCCCGTGAGCCACCCAGGATTAGGGTGATTGGGAACACTATCCATGTGTAAGAATAAACGGTGAGATTGAACAACTTCACATAAAGAAGTTATGTACTTACCATAATGTTCCATGTGAGCTGTTCATCTCGCCTTCATTCTTACATTCCTGCCCACCTTCCCCCTCCAGGTTCTCGAAGAATGAGCAAGACTTGTGGTCTGATGGGTCTTGTTATGCAACTGCTACTCTGGCTGGAGTACCTGTTATGGGTTATATCTGTTACGTGCTGGGATCAGCAAACTAGATCTGAGGTAGGACAGAGAGCATCATGGGATAGGGACTTTGCCTCGAGCTACTCTAAGATCTTGAGCTTGTGAAAGCAGCTTACTCGGAGCCGATGGATCGGCTCCGAACCCATGTGTAAGAATGAAGGCGAGATGAACAACTCACATGGAACGTAATGGTAAGTACATAACTTCTTTGTCATTTGACACCAGCCTACTCAATCGAATTATTTGTCCTCTGACTAAGTTCTTTTTCTGCCATAAATAATATATATATATATATATATATATATATATATATATATATATATATAGAGAGAGAGAGAGAGAGACATCCAAGTTGATGGAATCCTTGTTGTATAGGTGAGTAAACTGAAGAAAATTATTTGACTGGTTGGGAAACTCTACAAAAAATATAAGGTCACTAACACTTGCTTTCCACAAAATGAAGATATCCAAATGTGTACCTTTCTACATAAGTAAACAGAGAGGAACTGAACTCAGTATTGGTTTCCCAATTCCATGGTACCACACTGGCGAAAATAGGGGCTGAAGCTTCACCCATTGCAATGCCCTTGTGTTGTTTGTAATATCTGCATTCAAAATAGATGAAATTGTTGTTTAAAACTGTCTCCATATATTGACAAACTAAGCTGATGTCAGAACAGTTCAATTCCGTGCCCATAACCATAGATTCCAAAAAACATTCAAGGCCTTGGTTGTGAAGGATAACAGAAGAAAGGTATTTTATATCTATAGTAACAAACAGGTACCCTCAGGTAGAAATTGTATACTGACTAGACGTTCGAGGAAGTGCCAGGAGTTCTTTAGAAGATGCTCCTTGTGATTATAAAACTGTTTGAGCTTAAAATCCAGGTACTTAGCAAAAGAACCACATTGGGTCTTAAAGGGGGGAGCTGTCAGAGACTTGTGGATCTTAAGGATTCCAAAAATCTCTGGGATCCTGTTATTCATAACAGTGAAGAAGCCTAGAGTCTTAGCATCCAGGTCATACTCAGTAAAAATATATTCGATGGTCAGACCTATGCCATGATGGGCAGTGTTAATTTTGTTGCAAGAGACTTCGGTAAAGAATTCCTCATTATTCAAGTATTTTACCATCTTAGAAGACTAAAGAAATCTGTCCATCAAAACAACACCCCCCCCCAATCGAGCTTCATAATATGTAGATTTTTGTTGCATTAAAAAAAAATCTCTTTCATCTGACGTGAGATTATAGTATAGTTGCCTCGTTTTGAAACACCAATGTCTAATGCTACTTTCACAGAAGTGTTCAGATAATAATATAAGCGGTATTAGTCATGGATTAAATGTACTACTCCTGCATAAAACGTTGTTGTCCAGGTTCTCATCCCCAGGAACCATGGTGCACTTAAAATTAAGCTTTCTTGTGTACAATTTAAGTTCAGTGAGTAGATCCACCATCTGAGGTTGACTTGATGGCACAACTTAGAAACGTTTCTGAAATAATGTACCAAATGCAGGGGTGATCAATAAAGAAGAAAGGTTATAAATCTTGCATCCCCCAATTTCACTAACAATCTCCCCTTTCCCAGGGCAGGAGACTGGGATCTCCTGCTAGAGCAGTGTGAACTGTTTTGGCAACTGTTACTTAATGCAGGGGTATTTCCGGGAATAAATGAATTTATCTTTATCAAACCCATTTTAAAAGTTAAAGCTACTAGTATTTAAAACTTTAAATATTTTGTATAAAGCATGGTGCTTTATTTCCAATTTTACACATTGTGTTCAGTAAGGTAGAAGCACAATATTTTTCATATTGTATAGTTTTGTTTTTATGTTTTCTATGAGATTTATAATTGGCAGACAGCATATGATTATTTGTGCTTTATATATTAAATGACTGTTATTTTAAAGTTTTGTAGGGTTTGGAGCCTTTAAGGCTTTCTAATGGTTGAAGTAAGTAGTTGCATTGTTTCTGAGAAAGCTCCTTATGGTTCAGAATGAAAGAGCTTACTTATTAAAATTTGCTTTACTGTGACATTCTGGGCAGCGTTTTTTTTGTTTTTTTATCTTTCATTAAGTAACATTTCTTAGTCTTTATAACGTCCCGATTTCTATATTTATATTCTCTTTATCCATAGTATATTCTCACTTACCATTGTTGGTAATATTTTTCCCTTATTTCGTCTTGTTTTCCCTATTTGCTGTATTTTACACACCTGTGTATTTCTGAGTATCACTGATGTTACCATTTTCCTCCCTTACCCATCTAATCTAGTTTAAAAAAAGAGTTCCTTTTCCTTCTTTTTCCTTCGCTATTAGAGTTAGCAGAATGTCGGAGAAAGGCCCTTCGGGGTTCAAAAAATGTAAGCAATGTGGGCATAAGCTTCCTACTTTAGATGCACATGATCTATGTGTATACTGTTTGGGCCCAGAGCTCTTAAAACGTGGATTGTGGTATTTGTAAAAATTTCAGTCGTCGTGCGTTTGCTGATCCCAACAATAAACTTATTTTAAAGGGACTATTACCTAGTATATTTTCTGAAGTAATTTCTGGGGCTCAAACCCCCAATATAAAACTTAACGAGACTTCAGTAAAGGTCAACAAGACTATTACCTCCACTTCTCCTTCCACAGAACCTCCAAGAAAGAATGGAAGACAGATCCAAAGGTTTCTGCTTCAAAGCCAAATTCTCAAAAAGCTTTGTTGGATCTGATCACCTCAGATCCCGTTTCTCTTCCTTGAACCCGATACTTGCCTACAATTGACCTGGTGCAGCCTTGGTTACTATCCCCTTTTTTGGAGAAACAACACTTAGAATCTCCCTTGTTAGCTTCTACATGTTCTGCCAGGAGTCTGACTGAAGCCATGTGAATAGGATGATGATGAGATTCCTCTTGGCACAAGTACAGATTGGTGTTCTTCCAGCTTCTACCCCTTCTTGTCAGGAAGTTTTGACTCATGCTACCCCTCATCTGTCAGCTCCTACTCTGATCCGACCATTCATTTCAGTGTCCCTGGATCCGAGCTTGCCAAAGCCACCTATGTCGGATCTGAGGACACTGTTATCCTTGGCTCCAAGGTCTTCTCTGAGCACTCTAGCTTCAGCGAGTTCAGATCCAGATGACTCTCGGAGCCGTGCTGTCCCTGCCGGGTCTGAGTAGGAGTGGACTCCTAAGTTGTTGGAGCAATCTCTGCCCCTTGGAGACTCTGCAATGGACAGTTCAGCTCTGACCTCCGACTTGGTGGAATGCCTTCTGGGCAGAGGGGGTTGATGGGGCGGAAGCATGTCTTCTTGGCTCAGTCAATTTCTTTCTCTCTGGGGCATTCCACTTTCAAGGTGGTGGAGAGAGTTTTCTCTGCTTCAGCAGGATGGACAGTTTCTTCCCCACTTGGATCTCACATCAGGATCTCGTGTCTTTGTGCCTTGAGCCTCAACATTCAACTTGACAGGCACAGCCAGTCCAAACACTCCAGGTTACCTAGTAGGGTATCATCTCTTCTGATACTAAGTACCTTGGAAGAGAAAGTGCAAAAGAAGGTACTTGGATTCCCCACAGGGATCTATCACAGAGAATACTGATTTCATTGAAGGAGAAGGATCCCCACCTGATCACATCTCATTTGGAGGCATCCTAGAAATCCTGAAACAGAGGTGGTTAGTCCTCCAAAAATCCTTCTCTGGAGAAGTCGGTATTCCTGGAGGCATTTGGATCTGGCTTGTCTACCTCCTGGGTAACTCCACTCGCTGACGAGCTCATTGATTTGATCTTGAAGTGGGCGTGTAAGGAACCTGACTCTGTTGAATCTATCCCTAAGAGACCAGAGCAGATTCTGGCACCACCAGCAGGAAAGGAATTTTGGTGTAAGGGAGTACCTGTAGATACTATGGCTCTGGTGGTAGTTGCGAAGAAGGAACATGAATAGCAAAGCTCCACTGTCCATCCCCCTAACGGGCAGTCAATGGCTTTGGAGAGGTTTGGCAAGCGTGTTTACTCTTCTGCAACCTTCGCTTTTAGGTTGCTGAACTATTTGGCATATTTTAAAAGATTGCAAAGTGATCTGATTAAGGAACTGTCAAACCCTTTCAGGGAACTCTACTGCTTAGACTCTGTTATCTGTGGCCTCATAGTTGGTGACCCTACAATCCATTTCTAACTCGTCCATAAGGCTTAAGGGCAGCAGGTTCAGGTATCTCTATTAGGAGGCATGCCTGGATGCACTTGTGTGATTTTGTGGAGCCCTTCAAGTCTGCTTTTGTCAGTGCCCCCTTTGAAGGAACTTCTTTATTTGGGCCCAAAGTGAAGGACACATTTTCCAGGTGCAAAAAATATGTAAATACTCTCTCTGCTGTGGGAGTACATTTTTCAACCCCTCAAAGGACCTTTCCTAGGAACTGAGGAGGATGAAAAATGTGGTTCAGAAAATCCCAGGATCTTTTCCAAGATCCAAGTGGTGGCAGTTCCCCCCAGTGGCAGAGGGAGGAACTTAAATGGGAGATGCCGCCCACGTGGCAGAGGTGGCCCACAAAACCAAGGGTCTAGAGATTCCTTCTCTGACCGACCCTACCAGTGTTTCTGAAAGGAGGCCCAATTGTCCCCCTCTGGAGGCAAACGGGGGGGGGTCATTTATCCCTGTGCCAGAGAGCCTGGCTACATATCACAAAAGACACCTGGGTGCAGTGGATCATTTCCAGAGGTTGTATAATTCCATTTTCCCTTCCTTCTCCATCCTCAAAAAAATTCCCCGATGTTCCACCCAATCAGAGGAAAGCAGCAGCACCAGAAATACAAAAGCTGCTAGAAAAAAAAAGTCATCCAAGAGATCCCACCAGACCGGATAGACTCTGGAACTTAGTTAAGATTCTTTTTAGTGCCAGTGAAAACAGAGGACTGGAGACCAATTTTGGATCTCAGCAACTTGAATAAATCAGTTCGACACACGGTGTTTCGGATGGTCATGGTTCAGTCCATTTTACCCTCTTTGGGCAAGGATGACTGGATGTGCTCAATAGATCTTCAAGACTTGTAATATCGCATAAAAATGAACAAACAGTCCATAAGGTACTTACACCTTTGGCTGGGAGCCAATCATTACCAGTTCAGAGCCCTGCCCTTTGGTCTCACCAAAGCCCCCAGGGTGTTCACCAACTGCATGGCAGTGGTAGCAGCTCACTTGAGACTGCAGGGATTCCAGGTGTTTCCATGTCTAGATGACTGGCTCATTACTGCCCCTACCAGGCATCTACTCATACGAGCGAGAGATCAGGTGCTGCAGACTTGCTGCCTTCTGAGAATTACCATAAATTTCAGCAAATCTCAGCTGGAACCTTCTCAGATTACTGGAGTTTATAGAAACAGTTTTCAACACTGTATCAGTAATAGCTTCTCTTCCTCTTGCAAGAGTGCAGACCATCAGATTCCAGGTCAGGAAAATAGTTCACAGTACCAAAATTTCAGCCCGGTTGATTCTTCAAACCTTGGGTTCAATAGCAACCTCCATATGATAATTCTTCAATGGATGCTAGCAACACACTGCTCAATTATTTATTAATGAATGTCAACCCAAATAAGAATCACACAGGCATGGAAGAAATGCCTTTGGTGGTAGATTCGATCGGATCAGGTTCTTTAGGGTTGAGCAGAAGTTTTTTGTGCAGAGCTATTTGGATGAGTCACAGATAAGGAAGTTCAAGGGGCAGTTGATAAAAATGGAAAATGGTACGGGGACTTAATTGATTTCTGAGGTACCTCTGAAAGAGAGAAGGCTGTATAAGGTAATGAGGAAACAATCTTAACTGAAAGATTGGTTGATGAGGAAATCTTTGAACTATTGAGTAGTTTTTAAGCTTATACCAATCTTCTAGGTGGTGTAGTAAATTAGAATAGTCAGCCAAGTCAAAGGCTCAAGTTAGATCAATGAAGAACTCCCCAATGAGCTTACCTTTATCTCTGTCGGTGAAAATGTAATCACTGAGGGTCCAGAGAGCAGACATGATACTTATACCTGCCCAGAAGGTATAATGCTTTTGAGAAAGTAAGTAGTGCAAACAAGTTTTAAAGGATTTTGTCAAGGATTGGAAGTATTGCTGTGGGATAGAGCTTTGAGAGGCTGAGGAGGGGTTTGGTTCTTTTGTTTCAGGTCTGATGAATGCATATTTCCTCATGGTGGGCATGGTGTTGTAGGGTTGAGGATGTACATATGAATTTTGTTTTTTTTTTTTGGGGGGGGGGGCACTAAGTAATCAGTACAGTAGTAGAGAAACCATGGGCAGAGATTGTCTGGCCCAGAAAGGAGCATCCAGTGAAATTTGTTGAAGTAAAGATGCAGTTTGTTTGCTTATTTTGAAGAACTAGGAAGGTGAGAGAGGTATTTTGGTTGATATGGTTGTCTGTGTCAGAGAGGACTTAATGATATGTGGGGTGGATAGATTAGAGAATTAAGAAAGTCTGTAGGTGAGAGAGAGGTTTCCAGCAGATCAAAGAATGTGGCAGAGAGAAAGCAATTCTTTTGGAAGACTTTTACCAGAGATGTTATTCACCGCACAACAGTATTATTTGCATGATGAGTGAAAGAGATTGATTTTTGATTTGAGATAATTTGGCTTTGTGACTGCATATGGATTGTTTAGTAATGTCGCACAACTTAGTGTATTTCTCCCTGGAGTTTGGATTGAGGTTGTTTTCCATTTTAAGCTTCTTTATGGAGCTGCTTTAGAGTTTTCAACTTGTTGTGGAACCTGTCAGTTTTTTTATGTTTGAACAATCTGAATATTATGGGGAAGTGGGTGTTTTGAAGGACAAGAAGCTGTGAAATTGGCAACAGTATCTGGATCTGTGAGACTGAGAATTGCAAATTAGTCTTAGTGCAAGTTGGGTTTGTACTCTAGATATTGTAGGGAGTTTTTGGTCTGTAAGCGATACTTTGTAGGGATTTTTTTTTTTTATGTGGAAGGTTAAAGGGCAAGGCAGGTGGGTGGGTTATAGTTAAGGTGTTGTCAGGGTGGGAGATAATTATGAAACATAGGAGTTAAGTAGTGTTTGGTTTTAAAATTAGGTCTGGTAGACTCGGTTGTTATTTTAGGAGTTTGAGACCAGCTAAGCTTTCTGAGTTTTCCAGGTAAGCTGGGCCAAGGAAATTTAAATTGAAGTCACCAAGGATAATTGTTTGGAGGAATGCTGGCCAGGATGTTGTGTAGTAGAGCAGTGAATGTATCCAGTGATGCAGGGGAGGTAGATGATGGCAGGATTTGGTTGCTTATTTGGCAAGAATCTATTTAGGCTCATGGTTGTTGTAGGGGTTAGCATGGGCAGCTACGAGAAAGCTGAGTGTTGATCTATGAATTAGCATAAGACTACCTCCAGACCAACTAGGCAGGAATCCGTATTGGAGTTATAATCCAGGAAGAATGGTTTAAGGTTGTAGAGGTAATTTTGAGACGGGATTCTGTGATGGCAAGTAAATTGGAAAATCTTGAAGAAGGAAACCCACTGATTTGGTCAAGTTTGTTTTGAATGCTTTTTGTATTAAGTGCATAGAACAGAAAGTTTGAATTTTTGAATTTAGTGTGGATGAAAGATTTTGAGGTATATTATTATATAAATGAGTGGGGAGTGAGAGGATCATTGTAGATGGGTGAAGTGGAATTGTGAAGTTCTGTAGCTGTATTGAATTAAAGTGAGGCAGTCTTAGGCTGTAGGAATGAGGTGAGTGGGGAATTATTCTACAGTGACTCTCTGAGCTTCTGCTCTCTGTGTCCAGGATTTATACACCCACTCACCCACCCACCCACTCAGTGTAAAGTTACTTTTCATCCACTCCCTTAAAATGGTGTATAATGTTATAATATTTTATTAGAATTCTACATTTTGCATTTTTTATAAAAACTCATTTTTATTTATGTAAATAAATAAAATCAAAAGTAAAATTTGAATTTGTGTACTGAGGGTAGAGCAATAGTCAGTTCTGAAGAATTTCAGGCTCAGCCTGTGGAAAATGCACAATAAGAGCTATAAAGGTTACAAGATAGGAATGATGAAATCACATTATACTGTGAGTAAGCACAAAATAAACGTAATATACAGTATATATAAAGATTCACAGTATATGGGGATTATACTAAGAATGATGTGGCTTTCTGCATCCTCTTTTCCCTGAGAGTACCAGAAGGAGCTTGAAGAAGTGGCAAAACCTTTTAGCAGTGCTTGCTGTATTGTGCAAGTACCTCATGCAGAATAAGGGTCCCATGGAGTGCTGGCATGAAAACAGCAGTTGCCCTCACAGGGACAAAGGTACAGATAATAAAATTTCTGGCCGTGAAGAAGTTAGTGTGGCTGAATCCATATGTTATAATTTGCTGTTACAGTGACAACCTCATGAAATTTGCGGTTGTGGTAATTATATCTACACACAACTGTACTGTATGTAATGTTAACTTCCAAGCTTTCTTTGGGAGACTGCTCCTGGGTATTAGTAGGCATACAAACCAGGAGACCAGTGAGGATCCTAGCCAAATTTCCTGTTTACCCCCGAGCACTGGCTGGTTAAATGACTTGCTCAGAGTCCCACAGTAGGCAGGCTGGGGCAGAGGGAATCAAACTATTTATCATTGGAAGCAGCTCATTAAGAGCTTTATAACCTTAATCCTAGGCCCTAACTACCAGACCAAAGGGTTGGCTGCTTTGACCAAAAGTTTGCAACAGAAAAAAATCACATATTTCCCTGACTTGGAGTTCAGGGACTCTGTGGAAGGACCAATCTGTTAAGACACTTTTGTGGTTGCATTTGCTGTGGAAAACCATCAGCTGGGAGAAGGTTCTGTCTGCATATGTGCTGAGGTAGATATTCAGTGCCATTTAGTGTTGCTTTTATAGAAAGCCCGGGAGGTCATGGACTTTAATTCTTGAATAAATGGAACCTGTAAAATGTTTTGGATTTGATGCTACTTGCAAGTTTAAGGATGAGGGTATTGTAGTGAACTGTGGCATGTCATGAGTTGCAGAGGCATCACACTCTTGTTTATCTTCTTGTGTCACCATCCATATTCTCTCCATTAGCAGGAAACTTAGACCTTGCAGTGTCATCACTTGTAACAATGCATATTAAATGTACTGGTTAAAGTTGATAATGTTGCAGGTCCCTGGATTGCTGAGAGTGGATGTCACTCTCATCCATTCTCATCCCAGGGGAAGTGAACACTGGTGGACTCTGAGACACCCCCCTCCACATACTACTCCTGTAACTGCAGATTTGGAGGCCACGTGTAGTTAAGGTCATTTGAAGGGGACAGTTTGGAAATCAGCATGTTTGTTGCTAAGGAGAATGTGGTCTTCTCCTGATCTTCTAAGTGCAATAGGGAGAAGGAAGAGTTAGTGGTGGATGCATTCTTCATCTCATGGCATGGGGGGGGGGGGTTATTGTATACCTCCTTTTATTTTCCTTGATTCCACATTCATTGCAGAGTTCAGAGAAGAAAAGCCTAAAACTAATTTTTGTCACTTCCTGATGGCCAAGAAGGGTGTGGTTTCAGACTTTCAGGTCCCTGGCAGTGCAGAAAGCATTCCTAGTGCTCCCCATGTATGTTGCACAAAGTTGGGATGATAACTCTATCCACTAATAGAACTTCTTTCCTGATGTAGATCCTCCGAGTCCACAGGACTTTCCCTTGGGGGGGGGGGGTCCTCAGAAATTACTTACGTTGACAAAAAGCCTTTAACTTTGCAAAATTATGTCTATAAATGGAAAGCCTTCTCCATTAGGGCATCGTGGTACCCTGTACTATCGCATTTGGTCAGTTTGCATATATGATTTTGACCTTTGGTATTTCACAGTTAAGGTGATTATTTCAGATTGTTTTGTCCAGCACAGTCATATTGAGAACAGTAGTCCCAGCACTGGTTGGTCAAGGCAGTTCCTCAAAGGAGTACCATGTCTATGCCCTTCTTTGAAGGACCACATTTCTCCATGTACTTCAGCATTGTGATTGACCAACTTGCCTGTCCATCATTTGTCCTCACCAGCTCATCACTGATGTTTTTCCCCTTGGGAAGTGCTTTTTTCTTTTTGACATCACTTTTGCTTGCAGAATTTCAGAGCAGCAAGACTTTGTGCAGGGAACTTCGTTTGGTCTTTCACAGTGTGTGTCCCTTAATGATGAAACCTATGTTTCCTCTCCAAAAAGTGATTTCCAAATTTTCAGTGAATCCCTTTTTCATTTGTTTTCTTGTCTGGGGCATAAATCAAGGCTTAGAGACCCCCTCCCACTTTGGATGTGCACCACCAGCTCATGCTTTTACCTGAAGCAAGTGCACGAGCACTGGAAGGCTGAACAGTTGCTCAGTTCCTTCACCTGAGTGTGGGAAAGGCTTAGAGTCCACATAAACACTTTCAGTGTAAATTGCTAGCTGTATAATCTTTTGCCATCTTCTGGCACTTGGTATTCCATGGGAAAATGCTACAGCCACATGTCACTGCACATTATGACTGCTTCCTGTGCTTGCTTAAGGAATATTTCCATTGCAGACATCTGTGCTGTGGCATGTTTGTCCTTAATGCATACCTTTGCCAAGTGGTATTGTCTCATTCATGGCTTCAAAAGTCAGGATTCTGTGGTAAATCTCTACTTTAGGTCTCAGCTTTCCCAGCCTCTGAGCCTGAGCTGTAGTCTAACTTCTTCATTGTAGTGGATTTTTTTTTAGATTCATCCTATATGACAAATCATGCAGGGACTCTGATGTTCTGTATAACAGATATCCTTGTTACTGTACCAGCTGATCACTGAGAGGACCCTTCCTAGTTCATCACAGATGCTGTCCTGCTGTTCCCTGTGTGTGTCAGTGAGCCCTCCATCCAGCCTTGGCAGTTGGCAATCCCTGCAAGACTGGCAGCTATGTGCTTGTATATTACTCATTAGCAGTGTAAGTGCCAAATCCATTATTTCTTGATTTTGTGGAAGTGTAGTTGGGGGATAAACAGTTGAGCACCGGGGCTATTCATACTTGTGTAATTAACCTGTGATATCATAAAGCTTTCAAGTACCAAGAACAAGATCAAGTTAAAAGCAGCACGATTTTCATTATTGTTGTAGGATGAAACCATTCACAAAACCCATTACGAAGGGATCCCTTGTTCTGCAAATGCTACAGTAAAAAGGTGTCTTGTTATTTTTTTAGCTTCCAGATCTCTATCAGTAGAAGTATACAACAGAGGTGTATTAAGTTTGTGGGTGTAAATTAACATAATACCACCTTATTGTAGGTCAGATGTAGAGCTCATGGTTGTTAAAAATGCTTCAAGTACTAGCTGCTCTTAAGATTCGTACTGCATTTTAAAGTTTGTGTCCAAGTATGTGCTTTTTATATTTGTTTCCTAATGTTTCTGCGTTATAATATACAAGTGCTTTGTTTGTTTGTTTTTTTTGTGATTCCACAGGTTCATGGAACAGCTCCAGATATTGCTGGCAAAGATTTGGCAAACCCCACAGCCCTTCTCTTAAGTGCTGTAATGATGCTTCGTCACATGGGATTGCACGATCATGCTCGAAAAATAGAGATGTCTTGTTATGATACAGTTAAGGATGGAAAGGTGTGAGCAAAACTGTTAACATTGCATCAGAATTTTCCAGTCTTTTATTTGCTTATTTTTGTTTGCTTGGTTAGTTCTGTTCGGCATGCGACACATGCCTGTTTTCAGGGAAGACTTAAGGTGGTGATTATATAGACAGGAGAAAATTTGGAAGAACACCAGGGGAGATTTCCATTCTTTTTTCAGTGACTGCCATGTAGTTTGTTTTCCTAGCTGAACTTGCCTCAGCGAAAAGACATACACTCTGTCTGCTTATTAGTTATGTTAACTGGTCCAGAGACCCTTTTCAGCCTTAACCTGGGCTATATGATAGAAGTATTACATTGTACATAATATAAATTGTACAGTGCCAAGAGTATTGTACATTGTAGGCTGCAAAATGTTGCATACATAGGTTTTTAATACAATCGTTCTGAAGTTATAAAAACACAGCCCATTGTTGCAACTACTTTTATTTTTTATGTGGTGGAATGCAGAACTTAAGCAGCAATTTTTATTTATGTATGTGTTTAATTAATTAATTAATTAGTATATTTATTTATTTTTACTTTTTGGGAAATAGCTGTTATGTATTGATTTCAAATGTTATTGTCTAGGAAGTAGCTGTTAACTGTCAATTTCAAGTATTCTGTTACTATTGTTATACTGTCCTTGCTGCGTTATTTTGCTATACTGTTTTATTTATGTAAGCAGGCTATTATAAAATATCAGATTGCAGTGCTTAGGAGTCTGTTTTGCCTGTCTGATAAGTACCTACTGCTGAAAATTTGCATCTTATGTGATGAAACCGCACTGTTGGGTGACAGTGCAGAGTAGATAGCAGAGAACAGAGAGGTGACAACACATGAACAGCAAGGGAACCAAAACTCAAGCTTTTGCTGATATAATTGGCTGTCTCTCGTTTTTTAAACAATTGTAATTTCTGTGCTGAAAAAAATCCTTATGTTGCTATTCATAATACCCCATTCAGTCTTTCTTGCTTTTTGTTTGCTAATGAGAATCCTGACGCACTTTGTTTTCAAGGTTAGTTGATGATGTTTTGTATCAGTTTGCTTGCTGGTAACTCACCAGAAAAAAATGTTTACTATTTTATTTAAAGGTTAATATGGCCAGGTTATTATAGCTTGCTTTCAGAGTCCCATAACAGTTACACCTAAACAAATTTACCTCTCTTTGTTTTGTATTTTTATTTGTTACTTAGCCAGTAGTTGCTCTGTAGATCATTGTCAGCCACAACTTGAGCAAAGAGGCACTATTTCTTTATTTTATTTACCTATTTGAGTTTGTTCACTGGGGTAAACCAGTGATCCAGGATCAGCTCTGGTGGTTATCACTCAGAACAAAATATCTTTTAAGTGGAAATCATTTGTGCACTCAAAGTAGATCAGCACAATTTGCAGTGGAAGTATACATTTAGTACATCGAGTATATCATGTTGCAGAAACATGCAATCCAGCTGAAGAAGTTCAAATTCACAAGGTGATAAAAATAGAAAACTTTTGAAAAAATGTGGAGAAGGCAGTAAAAGTGCATATTTCAATTTAGAGTAAAGCAATGTTTGACATATTTTATATTCATTTGTGGTTAGTAGTTGAAAAAAGGATGGGAGTTTGGAGATGAATACAAGCAGAGCAGTAACTGACAGACTAAACACACTTTGAGTACCTTACATTGAATAGGCTGAACAAACTAGCTATCTGAAATAGTGAAAGGTAACTATAGCATAATCAGAGCACTGGCACAAAGTGGTACATGACATGAAAAAGAGGGTGGGCTTGTGACAGTCACCATTTCAGCCCTCCTTGACATTTGTACTTGAACTGACTGACTAACATAGAAACAGTTTCAGACTATAATGCAGTCAAACCTTAATCATTTTGATGCATGGTGAATACATTACATGAAAAGCATGATAGAGCTGTGCACAAAAACATACATTTTTTTATCTGTTTTCCCCTGTAATTCTTTCATATAGTTAAATGATGATTGAACAGCCTAGCATGATATAACTTGATTATCATACATAATGGAAGATGATTCTAGTTTGCATGTGGTGCCTTGGAAAAAAAGTTCTTTTATGTCTTTTCAGTGTTAGGGTGAACTAGGCCTGTATTCTCAAGGTGTAACTAAAATATTTGATTTCTGGTTTAATTTGATTAAGGATGGGACAGTATTTTAGACAGAGCAGCTTGAAAATTAGGGATGAAAAAATCTCACATGCTTTCACTATAACTGAAAGCCACCAGGCTTTTCTTTTTCCTAGAGAAAAATGGTGGTGGTCTCCGTGGCTTGACAGAAAAATCTGCAGTTTTTTATGACTTCTTGGAATATTGTATGCTCAACTGAGGGAGGTTACAAGAAGAGAATTTTCTAGTTTTGCAATAAAAGCATTAATTCTAGTGGTCCTTGCATCAGTGTTTAACAAACACACTGGCTATTTTATAGTGGTAAAAGTTTTTAGGACTTTGTCAACATTATTATTGTTATGCATAGCCAGCTTTAGGCACCAGCGAACCCTGTGGTTGCTGGAAGCCCCAACCACAGCAAGTTATCTTAAACTGATATTTTTATAACATGTCAGTCAAATTGACAAAAGCTAGTACAGCAATCCTATATAGTTACTTAACCAGGTGGGTGGCAATAACTCTTATGTATATCTTCTTTAAAATTCAAAGATATTCTGGTTCTAGTAACACTGTTTTATCAAGTAACAGGCTTCACAATTCCATTAAATATTTTACTACTGACTTAGTGCCACTAGCTTACTTGAACCCTGCTGTTGGACATTCTCTCCACTAAAATTAACAGCATAGTCAGCTTCAGGTACCTGCAGTACCCCTGGCTGCATGCCCCCCTTAATCATCCTTGACTATTTGGGGGCCCCACAAAAGCTCTTGCTGGTTGTTGAAAAATAAGGATAAAAATGTACTAATTTTCTGATTGTTCTTTTACCTCAACAGGGCTGTGATAGGACCATTTTAGGGTAAAGCTGATAATGAGCCCGAGGAAGGTCCGCACTAGAGAGATCAGCAGCCCAGAGTGGCTGATCTCAGTGTAAACCTTGTATTTTTAGAAGACCTAATGCTTCTGATCTTCAGGGATGTTTTTTTTCCTTTCAGGGATTTTTATAAATACTGGCAGAATACAAGATACTATAGCATTCAAGTCCTTTGCTGAATAATTCTACACAATGCCAAAATTAATAGCAGAATCGTGGCTCAAAATCGACAACATATTTTAAGTACTACTCCAATTCACTGAAAAAGTTAATAGAATGACACATTTTGCATCAACATGCATTTTTGGATAGTACGATCCATAAAACTATCATGTCTGAATTCATTGGCTCTGTAATCCTGAACGATTTACCTTTTACGAAGGACAGAGAAAAAATGAGGTAAAATCAGGGAAGATCTCTGAAATCAAAGACAGTGACAGTATCTATTACTCAATGAGTAGCAGCATCTGGTGTGGCAATACTAGTGTTGCACAACTTATTGCTATTTGCAGAAGTACAAAACTAGAGTACAAAACTAGTACTGCTATGGCTTATGCCTGTGTGTGTGTGTGTGTGTGTATAATGTGTATGCATGTAAATAGGGTTGCCACCTTTTCAAATGGCCAAAGTGGGACATTTTTGGTAGAGACATCAGATTTTACAGGCAGACACATACCCACGGTCAGTACAAAGGATAGAACTTAACTTTTTTGCCAAAATAAAAGCTTATTCTTGTAGCATTTTAGTTGCTTATTCTGTTTCTTATAACATTTAGATATTTTAGATACAGAATAACGGATTTATGCAACTATTACATAACATATAGGAAATAATTTTGTCCTATAATCTCAGGACATTTGCCATTTTTAGAATTTTTTGTCAGGACACAACTGCCCAAAGAGGGACTGTCCCTCACAAAGTGGGACAGGTGGTAACCCTACATGTAAAAAATATCACAGATTTTTATCTGTGCTTACACCCAATAATGCCAGGAGACATGCATTATTTTTCTGAGTATTATTAGAAAAGGCAGCTAACAAGTAATTACATTTCAAAAGTAAGGCATACAATATATCACAGAACATTTGGACATTTAGATCTTCTAGGAGTCCCAGTCTAACATCAGAGAGATGCATACACCTTGACTGTCTTTTTGCGGGGTTTAAAGAGGCAAGTTGTATTCCAAGATATGACCTGTGATTCCTCACAGCAGTTGTCCTGTTGGTTTATTGTGAGCTCCTATTTTGTCAGCTTTGAAAGTTAAGCCTTGAGGAGAACTTAGGTTGTCCATGAAAGAAAAAAAAATAGAGTGAAATTGTTCTCTTACTCATTAGTTTTGTTTAGACCACTGTTGGACTAAAAGGTTTGGGAAAATGCTCTAAACTGCATCCTAGAGAATCTGTTACCAGTATAGCTTCTGGAGGCATCAACTTAATTGAATTATTTCCTTAATAGTTATTACTGTTCTGTCTTGGTCAGGAGATGTGTGTTGAAAGGATGCAAGGAAAACTAAAGCTGAACAGTACTGAATTTCTTTCCTTTATCATAATTTCTGTTCAAGCCATCATTGGATGAAAAGGTTGTGTAGAAAGAAAAAAAAAAAACTTAAAATGCACTTCAGAGCACATAGAAAGTTACAGCTTCTTGAAAAAAGTTGAAAAGTAAGAAGTGTAAGACAAAATATGGGAAAAGGAAGAAAAAAGTAATGTGTGTGGCATGGGGAGCCCAAGATTGGGGGGGGGGGGTGGAAACAGAGGTGTGTGTGTGTGTGTGTATAGGTAAGGGTGCTAAAACAGTAGGCAGGGCCTAGGGTGCAGTTTCTCATAAGGAGAGCTGTACATAAGAGTTATTGTAATGCATCATTGCTGCAGCTAAATGGCAGTAGCTGTTAATGTTCCTTTGTGAGATGGATCAACACAGAGTGGTACATAAGCCTGTCGTTATATAAGAACATTGAAGCTACAGGTACTACTGCTAAAAGTTTATAGCACAAACTAAAATGTTGCTTAGGGGGGGTGGCTGTAACAGGGCGATACTTAGACTGAAAGTACTTGGGGGGACCCAACCTGACACTTGCTGTGGGCCCCCAGAATGCTAACGCCAGCCTTGTTGATATAGGGATTAAAATACAGAATAGGACCTACAAAGAATCTGCAGTTCTTTTGTTCAAATAACTGGGGAATAAGACAGTTTGTATGGGGGGGCAGATAATGAAATACTCATTTAATTTCACATTATATTACTGACATCAAAAAACAGAGAGGCTCAAGATATTATATAACGCACTGTATTTAGCATTTTTGTCTGTTCACTTCTTAAGTATGCAGCCAAACAAAACAATTGCTTCCATTTAAATAAATACAAAACGCCACATGACCTATCTCAGCCAACCAAATCCCTTATTTCAAAATAATCATGCTAATAAATTCAAAGATGAAAGTGCTACTTTAATTCATTTCTAATATCAATTTAAAAAAACACTTAAGTAACAAAACATTCCTTCATGTCAATTATTTTCTAAAAAAATATAAACCGTGTGCGATTTAATACTTTCACTTCTTAATTTTACTGTATCTCTTAAAGAGACACCATCATGAATACCTGGAAAAACCATTGCTTATAAATTAAGTTCCCATTTTATTCTTTATCCCCTAAAATTGTATTATATTTCCCCTGCCATCCAAATTTAAATTATGTACCACAAAAAATGAACATTTTTAAAAATATTTACACTCGAGTATGTGTAAACAAAGCTTATATGCATCATTTTTCTTTGTCATACATATGTTCCTTTATTCTGGTGGTAAGGTGTCTGCTGGTTTTGCCTAGATAAAACACTTCACACGATCCACACAATGCCATGTAGACAACACCCAACAGATCAACCACTAAAGTGTCTGGGAAACCTATAGTTTTTCTTCAGTTTTTTATAGTAATATTTTATCCCGCAAAAATAAGGCTGCACTATGTACAATGTACACCTTTTCTTTATAAGTGAGCCTCTTTTCTGATTTTTTTTTTCCAACTTCTCCCTATATTCTAACACATTTTTCATATTTCCAGCTTTCCAGAATGTGAATGTTTGTTCTTGCCCCACAACAACTCATTCTTGATCGTTTAAAATAATGTTTCAGTGCACAAGAGAGATGCCCTCACAATCTGATAGATTTGGATTGCTTTTGCAAGGAAGAGTGGGCAAATATTGCCAAGTTAAGATGTGCCATGCTGACAGACTCCTACCCATGAAGACTGAATGCTGTAATTAAATCAAAAGGTGCTTCAACAAAGTATTAGTTTAAGGGTGTGCACACTTATGCAACCAGCTTATTGTACATTTTTTATTTTTTATATTTTTCCCCTAGCAGATTTGTTTTCAATTGAATTGTACAGGTTATAGGTCACGTTAAAGGTGGGAAAAGTTTTGAATTGATTTATTGTGGTCTATTTTTTTTATATCACCAAAACCTGGCATTTTAACAGCGGTGTGTACACATTTCATATCCACTGGAACTGTAGGTGAAGCAAAATAATTTCTTAATAGCACTATGTTAATAGTGCGTGGTTTTCTTTGCATGTTATAAAGTAAATTGTTTTAAGTTATTTTTAATTGTAGTAGGGATGCTAATATAAACAGATGTTCCTGTTTTTGTTTTTCTTTTTTTCTTTCTCCCTATTCAGTTTTTAAGAAACATAGGCACTGCAGTGTTAAAAAAAACTGGTTAAAAGAGCAAAATTAGTGTGCTTTTTCTTATCCTTGCATAGGGGAATGACTTGGTTAAGCCCATTAGCTTAAGCTAGTAACAGGTTTTAAGAGAAAGTAAGTAAATGGAAAAATAATATTGAATAATATAAAGATTCTTTTCTGGTAAACAGTTTTGTGTCTGGTGCTCATGTCTCTAGCAGATGATCTGATAAAGAGAAATGGCTTTGAGAAAATGTTTTCAAGTGTTCTCCCAGCTGAGAGAGCTGTAAAGATAAGACCAAGCCAGACAGCACTTCATAGAACCACGGGCTGCACCATGCATCTTAGCATGGATAACCTTTCTTTTAAGTTATCTGAAGTCTATGTGGCTGTCAGTTTGGAATATTTGTTCCTATTAGGAGGGCAAAACTTCAATATTTGAAGAGGTACATAGCTTTGTGTTTTATTGTTAATATGTTTTAGGGGGTATTGGCAGTGCTTTGTATTTTTGTTTGAGGATTTTCAATAAAACAAAATGTTTCTGTAAGATGTGATAGACTCAAATGAAGATAATAATCGACTGTATAAAATACTAACTTGCCAAAGAGTGCATGCATGTAACACAAACGTTGGAACTAGACATTTAACAAAAATCTGTTCTACATAAAAGGTGGGAATAATAATTTTTCAAGAATGTTGCTTTCTGTAATGTCTTTAAATGTTAATGGTCTCTCAGATAAATACAAAAAAGAAAAAGTAGTAAACCATATTAAAATGTAGAGTGCAAATAGCTATACTACAGGAGGCACACTTGGAAAGTACTGAACATATGAATTTGATAAAGGAAGGTTTTCAGGATGGTTATTCAGCAGAGTACATATATTAATTGCAAGAGGAGTTCCAATAGTGATAGAAGAGGATAAAAAGACAATAATGATAGATTTGTAGTACTAAGGGGCAGTTGTCAAGGGAGGAGGATCACACTGGCATGTTTTTATATTCCTTCAAAAACTGCTGTAATGGTGCCTAAGAAAATTCTGGGAGAAATATTCAGCTGTCAGCAAGGAATGTTATGTAGATAGGGACTGGAATTTGATTTGTAACAGTGAAGGTGTGTCTGGAGTGCCCAGAAGAGGAAAATATAACAAAGGAGGATAGATTTTTAATGAAATGTATGAAACAGATGTTCTCTAGGAGGGGCTGACAGGGAGACAAACAACTGTTGTCACAGCAATGGACTAAAACTAAATGCCAAAAAATGCATACTCATCCATCCCTGGTAACTATCATAGTGATAACACACCCCTTAGATTTGACCCAGTAGTCAGTAACTTAGGAACACACAATAATCTAGCCTTTGACCATCATGTGTCTACAGTGGTGTGGAAATCATTCTATGTTGCACAACTTATAAACAAAGGTATGGCATCCAAGTCCAAGGAAGTAATTATTCCACTGTATTCTGCATTCTTCAGACCTGTCATTGAGTAGAATGCCCCCTTTGGTATATACCTAACCAGGCATATCCAACATTTGGAGCATCCACAGAGGTTCCTCACTAAAAAAATACAGGGCATAAGTAAAATGTCCCATGCAGATCGCCTAAACGCCCTATCCCTGTGTTCTGTCTCCTACATATTTTTGAGGGGAGATGTATGCCTGGCAATACAGGGCATTATCAGACCCATTCTGATGGATCTCCTGCATATCACACAAAACAAACAGCACTAGAGTTACCCATTCTAAACACTTAAACCTTGCCTGTGATATAAATAGGACCTGCTGGAGAGAGAGGTTTGTATCCCAGAGACTACTGCATCTATGGAACAAGCTCCCCATCCATGTGAAGCAGAGTTCTTCCCTAACCCAATTCAAGTGCAACTTGGACAATTGGATAGAAAACAAGAATTTCATCTCTAGTTTGGCACCTATGTTTCTAATGGACACAGATAACCTGTAAGTGGTTCATCTCCCAAGTCATGTTTACACTTATCAAGGGTATCAAAACTTGTCAGAGATTTGTGGTGCATGGTTTGTCTTAAAAAGACCCTTATGGTCGTTAGCCTAGTAAATACCTACGAACGTATATTTGGCATGGAAATGAGAATTCAGTACTAGGAGTTGGAGTGAATTTACATATTATACCCCAAGATGCAAAACTGGGCTAGGCTGGACAGAATTTACATTTCACAGGAATATGTGCATTTAATTGAAGGCATTGATGCACACTCAATAACTATTTCAGATCATGTGCGAATAATAACTAAAATAAAAACACAGAGTAATGAAATAAAAATGAGACACTGGCACTTTCCTACCTATCTGTTCAAAAAAGAGGAATTTAATGAGTGGGTAGTGGAAATTATTCAGGAGGTATTAGAGAAGATAGAAATTTCATCTGAAGATACAGCTAGGGAGTGGGATAAAACTAAAGTGGCATTTAAAAATAGGGTGAAAATAAAAGAAAGGGAGATATGGTTAAGAAGTAAAAAGAATTATTCAGAGGAACTGACAAATGTTAAAGTATTGCAAAATAGGGGGAGTCTTTCAGAACAAGAAGATGAACAACTGCAGAATGCAAAAAGAAAATAAAGGATTACTTCAGTAATCTTGAATTTAGAAAGATTGTGGTTCAGCAGCTGTTTTTTGATAATAAGTTTAGAGCACAAAAACTTTAGCATGATGACTCAAACAACAAAAAGTAGAAAGAGCTGTCACCATGTTTAGGGAGCCTATAACAGGAGGAAAACAAGGGATCCTGTAGAAGTATTAGATATTTTCGAAATTCTATGAAACTTTGTATAAAGCAGAGAAATATGGAAATCAAGAAAGGGTATGAATAGAAATGTTTATGGAAGAATTAAATATGCCATGGTTAGAGTTAGAGGGGGCTCAATTACAAACAGGATAGGAGGAGATGAGATAAAAATGGCGATGTTTAACCAATCTATGGGAAAGTTCCCAGTAATAGATGGTATTCCTATGGAAGTTTGGAAGCTATGAGGGAAAAAACTAATAAAAGATCTGGAAGGTTTTGTGTAACAGTATTTTAAGAGAAGTACCAGCATCCTGGAAGAGAGTGGTGGTAGCTGTAATACCTAAAGAGGGTAAAGATCCATGAAATCCAGCTTCATATAGGCACGTTTCAATATTAAACCATGATTATAAAGTGTTATTTCTGTAATGGCTAAAAGAATGGCAAAATCGATGCCAAAACTGATAGATATGGATCATTATGGTTTTGTGGAGGGGAGGCAAACATTTGACAACATTAACAGAGCATTGATGATCCAGAGGGAAGCATATTGTAAGAAAATACCACTGTTGTTGGTGGGTGTTGATGCAGAGAAAGCATTAGACAGAGTAAGCAGGGACTTTATTAAAAGAACAATGGAAAATATTTGCATTCCCTTATAAAATTCTAAGATTGACTAAGAGGATATGTGAGGTACTGAAGACGAAAATTAAAGTGGGTTGGGCCCTCTTTGATAATTTCTGCTTGAGCAAACGAACCAGGGAGGGATGTCCTCTCTCCCCTTTGTTATTTACATTATATTTAGATCCATTGGCAAAGAAAATAGGGCACTCAGAAATTTAAGTATATAATCAGTTGTTGTCTTTCGGCTTTTCCCGGTAAGGGGTCGCCACAGCAGAACTTCGGTCCGCTAATGATTGGCAGTAAATTTTTATGAAACGCCGAGGTGCCAGCTTGACGCTCAACCTTCAACGAAGGCACGCCCATATACGCACGCATGTCTTTCGAACGCTACCCAACTGTGGGGAGGACATGCAGACTCCACACAGAAGGCACTCCCAAGGCCAGCCGAGAATCGAACGGGAGAACCTCTTGCTGTGAGGTAACAACGCTACCGCCATACCGGTAGTCAAGACAGGATATCTTTGTTTGCAAATTATATTATTTTATACCTGACAAAACCAGAAGAGGACAGTACAGTGTTGTGAAACATACTGATACAGTTTCATATCTTTTCAGGATACAAAATTAATGAAGCTAAAAAAAAAAAAAGCAATATTGGTTAAGTTATGTACCAACACACAGATTGGTTCAGCAATATCTATATTTATGGGAACATCATAAAAAATTAAGTATTTAGGAGTATGTATTAAAAATGATTCTGGTTTACCAGCTCAAGATATGTCGGAAGTGACTAAACAAAGATAACACAAAAACTGAGAAAATGGAAGCTCTGTTATATGGATATCGATAGTAAGATACAAGAAGTTAAATGGTTTAGTTCCTTTAGTCTTATAAACCGGTCAGACATATTTTTTATCAACAGGATGAGAAGTTGTGGACAGCAATTAATAAAGAGTTGAAGGATTTTATATGGGAGGGAAAGACTGAAAGAGTCAAGTGGGATAAGCTTATTCTTCCAATGGAGTAAGGCGGATTGGGGTTACCCGAGTTGAAGGGGTATTTCAGAGCAACACAGTTAAGACTCCTGTACATAGCTCAAGCAGAAAACTATAATTCAAAGTGGAAAGAGTTGAAGATGAAACGGGGGAAGCTCAAGAAACAAGGAGAGACTGGAATTTTGCATACAGACCTTTAAGGAGAATAGCAATAATCATACAGAATATTATATTCATAAAGAAGCAGAAAGTATTGTAAGAGCTAAGTCAACATGGGAATGGAGAAAGGACATTCGGCCAATAGGGATGACTGCAATTAGGAATAGACAATAGGCAAGTGGGGGCTAGAATTTATTGGAGAAAACTGGCAAAGGAACCAAGATATTGGGAGCAAATTGCTAGATAAGGAAAGGTAAAAGAATGGGACGATGCCAAGAACTTATTTGGCCTGTAGGTTAGTGATTGGCTTCCCTATCAAGGACTGATATCAGAGTATAGGCAAAGAGAAAGAAATAGGGTGGTCTAAACAAAAGATCAGTACTGATAGAATTTTAGTAGAATCTAGAACAGAAGTTGCAGTTAAGAAAGGTATAATTAGTAGAGCATATAAAATATTGCATAACTACAAGAGTCAATCACAGGAAGTTAGAAAGGATTGGGAAGAGAAACTAGATAATCAATTCACAAAGGAACAATGGGGGCTATATGTATGCCTTCCAAATACGAAACAAAGTCTAGAAAGTTTAGAATCTTTGCTTGGAAGTGTTTACATAGGTGTTTTTATACTCCAAGTAGACTCCAAAGAATCTTTCCTCAGGTAGTCAGCAAATGTTGGAGGTGTGATGGGGAAGAAAGAGGTAACCTGTAGCATTTTCTGGGAGTGTAATGAGTTGTCAGACTTTAAAAGATTCCCTGTAGACGGCTCTGTCTGAGATACTGGTTGAGCAAATTGGTTTAACTAAGGAAATTATTTGTTTGAGCTACGATACAGAATCGGAGTTGCCTAGACATAGTAAATGTTAGTCTTGTTGATTCTAATTACGATGGCTGCAAAAAGTTAATTACTAGAAAAAGAAAATTGAAGTCTAAACCAACTTTACTAGAAGTAGCAAAGATAATAAGAGATAAAACAACTGGAATTGTGACCTTTAGAAAAGAGTAGGAGGAAATGACATAGGAAAAATGGGAACTGTGGGATTAATACATGCAGAGGAGGAACAAGGTTTAAAAGTAGGCAGGATTTGAATGAGTTATGTAATATTTGACTGGCAATGACTGGATATAAGTGATGTGTAATGTTTGCAGCTACAGTTGTTAGCATGGTTTGAAACGTATAATGTTTGCAACTGAAATTGTCAATATGGTTTGTTTTCATTATTATAAATATAAGATTGCCTATGGTCATACATGATAATTTAATAAAGATGTTTCTTGTTTAAAACAAAAAAAATAGTAATTTTGTAAATCCTGCAGTGGTATTCATGGCTTCCAGCAAGGAAACCCGTGTGACTGCAGTCAGGAACCCAATTCCAAATGAAAGATAGAGCAAGATACTTGACTAGTTTGGAAAGAAAACCTACAGTTTTGCTACCCTGGCCATTAGGGCACTCAACTGCCAATCTCACTTGTTAAAGTTTAAGGAGTCTGCCATTGACTCTTTGGGACAAAATGCAGAGGAGATAGATAAAAGCTTTAAGATGATGATGCCTGGCATATGTAGTTTCATCTCCAAGGTTGTCCAGCACTGCATGAAATGCAGCTAAAGTACAAGTGATGCATTGTGCAAGGCAACTACCTTGGGATCAGTGCTTGAGAGACATGCTTAGTTGAGGGCTGAAGTCCTTCCAGAGCATTTAAAGGGAGAGCTCCTGAATGTATCTGTGAAAAAGGAGAGGAGCTCTTTGGACCAGTTACAGAGAATGTGTTTGGAAAACTGGATGACTAGGAAAAAATGCAGTCATTCAGAAACTTGTTTCATTTCTCACCTCCTGGATAATGTTACCACCAATTACCCAAGGAAAAGCTATTCCTTTTCTCCCAACAGGGCAAAAATAAAAGATAAAAAGGAAAGATGGGAAGATTTGGAAAAGAAAGTTGCTTCCTGCAAATCAGTGATGAGTGGGTACTATGAATTGTGAAAAGGAATGTTTACCCTTCACTTCCAAAGAAAACCAAGAACCAGGGGTGTTCCACCCATTCCAAAAAAAAAAAAAACAGTATCCGATGGTTCTGCAGAGAGAAGATTTTATGGTGCAGAGTACAATAATGTGTGCACCAGAAGAAGGATTTTACTCAGGACTATTCCCTTATCCCATGAAAAAAAAGCTCTTGGTGAGACCCAGTCTAGATCTTTCAAGATTAAATGCATTTCTGGTGGTGCCAAATCCAGGATGCTGTCCCTTCAGAGCCTCCTGACCATGATCTTCCCATAAGCCCTTATGGTGTCAGTAGATCTGAAGGATGCTTAATTTTTCAACCATATTACAAATAAGGACAGACAATACCTAAAGTCCAAGACAGGGGCTCACATTACCAATTCAGATCCTTGCCCTGTGACCTGTCTGCTGCACCCAATGTTTATTCAAAGCAACTGGTTGTAATCAACCTTTTGCAGGACAAAGACCATTCACATTTGTGTTTATCTTGATGATTGTCTTGTCTTATTCAAATCACATCCGGGCAGGAGATGCAGAGTACCTTAAAGGCCACTATGATTTGCTTCCAGGATGTGAGACTATCCCTTAAGTAGTGTGTTGTCCTACAAAGAAAGTCTGCTTCCTGGATGTCCTCCTGGATTTGGGCATGTACTCATACAAGGTCTTAACACAGTACTTTACAAAGATTACCAGGTGTGTCTTGCATCAAGAAAACTAGCTTGGTAGATTGTACGGTTTTTGTGAACTAGGAGATGCTTTTTAAATGGAGGCAAAATCCTAGGTCTTCAGAACAGTCTTTTCAGAGTTTGCTTGGGAAGCCCATATGGAAGACATGGTTGTGTAGAGGCCTTTAGACAAGAATTTTCGAAACAAAAATGCAATCACCCAGGATATATTGGCAGTTATTCCAGCCAAAAGGGCATTCATATGCATTTGGTGACAGAGGCTCTTGATGATCTGGACAGGCAATACCACAGTGATGTGGAATATAAGGTAGGGGAAGCACTTCTTTTTCTTTTTTCAGGCTAGCAATTTAAGTATGGGAGCAGCCACAGGATGACTGCAAGGGTTCATTACACACACACACACACACACACACACACACACACACACACTCTGAACAGTAGTCTGATAGACAGCTTAAGCTGATTAGAAGTAGAGCCCAGTGAATGGATACTAGAGAGGGAAGGGTTTTTGGATCTTGTTTATATGTGGGGAGTGCCAGAACTATTTTGTCTCTCCAGAAAATAGACAACTGAGCAAATAGTGCACCTAGGATACCAATAAGAGGTCTTGATAACAGGATTGGGAGATGGAGATGAACAGGAAGAAGACTGGCAACACTGAAATTAGTGAATAAATGTGAGGGTGTAAAGTATCAGTCACATTTGTGAAATATGGGTTTACAAGAAAAGAGAGTCTGAGAAAGATTGGATTTTTGTTGTCTATGTTAAACTTGTGGGGGGAGGGCTGACAGGCAATACCCCACTTCATGCCATTAATGTTTGGAAAGACACTAAAATCAAAAGAGAGAGAAGAGAGAGTAACTGCAAGTAAAACAATTGTTGTTCTTAACAGTATTTGTATAAAATATTTCACAATATAAATTGCATGTTATATAGTAAAGCATTTTCCATGATTAGTGTCTTTATCACATACAGCAATGTTAACAAGTAGTCGTTTTAAGTTTTAAGAAATGTAGGCATTACAATGTAAAAAGAGAAGAAAGAGTGTACAAAATTATGACGAAGTTAACAGGCTGTAATTTTGGGCTTTTGAAGTGGGGGATGGGTGTAAAAGTGCACTGATTTATAATATATGCAGAGTTGAATTTTTCTTTTATTTTTGCATAGGTGAATGCCTGGATTAATACCCGTGGCTTAATCTAATGACACTTTTTTTAAATGAGAGACCACAATATAATGAATAGTTTTCCTTTAGCAAATAAATGTAGTTGAGATGTAAATTATGTTATGTTTCCATGGAAACATGCTAACTAAAGGTGAATGCAATAAATTGAGAGGTCTGGACATTGTTTACTGAAAAGAATGTAAAATTAAGTGATATAAGGACAAGGAGATAAGTAAAAAAAACTAAAAGTCTGAAATTACTGGAAGTGAACAAGAGACTACAACTTTTCTGGTGACTGGATGCTTTAATGTGTTTACTAGAACAGTGTATAATTTAATTGTATTTAAAGATAGCCAGTGCAGTTTTTCTTAAGGCTAAAAGTTAATGTTTGCTGAAGGTATATAAGCTGTTTTTTCACATCTGAGGGGTGAATAAAGACAAGACAAGAACAACAGTTAGTGTAAGTATGAGCACAGGCTGTAAATGTACTTTAGCATGGATAACCTTAATTTTAGGTTAGTTAATGTTTGTGGGTGCAGCTGTCAATTTGAGACATTTGTTCCTATCAGGAGGGTTAAACTTCATTATCTGAAGAGCTTCTTAGATTTGATTTTGTCTGCTTCATCTGAATTCAGCCTGTGGGATTTGAATCTGACACTAGCCAATTTAAAAGTCTTTAGCCTGCTTTGGCTACACCTACCTTACCCATAACTCTCTGTTTTTCCATTAACTCCCCAGATCTAGTTTTCTGCCATTCGTGTCTGCAGCTTGGTCTTTGTCTCCACTTGACTGGTTTGTTTTTTTTTTTTGGAAGAGTTATCATAGTGTTGGCAAGACCCTTTCTTTCATTACCCTCATAGTGTCATCAGTATTGATTCTGGTAAGTTTAAGTTGTCTCTAGTGTTAGGTAATTAAGGTAAATTGTCACTTTCCCCGTCCCACCTTTTCCCCTTTAGTCCTTAAGACCTTTACTGCTGCTGTTCTTCTTTTTTTATTTGTACTGTAGTAGGACTCTTGTAATGGATAAGGGGCTGAAAAAATGTATATCCATGGGCAGAAGTTGCTCTCCCAGGATGCCAACTTTAAATGTGTATGTTGTCTGGGTCCAGAACATTTGGACTCGAGATGCTGCATTAGTGAGTGCTTAGGCTAGTGCATGGTAAATGAGCTTAAGGCCAAGCTTATTTTAAAAGGGCTTTTACCCTCTGGCTGATTTGGTTCTGCTTCTGTGGCTTCTCCCCCATATCCCAAGACTGGGTCTAAGAATTCCCGGGCGCAAGAATGTAAACACATCAAAAGAGAGCACAAGAGATTATCATTGGCCTCCGCCTTTGGACCTGCTCCCTTGGATTCTCCAGGACCAAAGGTCCCTCAACTTTTGACTTCCCTGGCAACATTGCCACCGACATTGGCTCTGACATCTCAGAGCCAATCACCATCAGCATCTAAATCAAACAAAATAGCATCTGCAGCTCCAAGTATTCCGAGCCCCTTTCTGATCAAAGGAGCATCCTTCAGATTGAGTGATGTACTCCTTTTCCCCCTTGTACTGCTCCTGTTTGACCACCAGAGTCTTCTCCATCTGTGCCGTGGTTCACCGCCTCCCTGGCTTGGATTCATCATACAGAGTCCTCTTCCCATAGACCCTTGATATCGATGGGCAGCATCAAAACTTCTGATCTGTAGCAGCTGATGGTGTTTTTTTTGCAGGCACAGATGCAATTAAGCTTTATCCACCTCAGGTCCAATTCCAGCACCAGGACCCTTGGCTCCATCCTTCTTGTTTCCTCCTCCATATCTGAGGTCCTTGGGGATAGCTGAATTTCCATCCTCTGGATTGGATCCGATGGCTTGGCCATTTTTGGCTCCATACTGTTCCTTTGACTTGTTCAGGGCATTTGGCACCGCAGAGCTGTGTAGTCGAGGCTTGAGTTTTCTGAGTTGGAGTAGACTGTTCCTGCATCAGGATAGTCACTCCCGCTTGGGGATTCAGCTTTAGACAACTGTGATCTGATCTCAGCATCTGGTCGTGGTGTGGGTGCTGCGGATTTGAAGCTGTCTTTGGTACCCTTGGGTTCCAGGACCGTTAGACCTGAAAAGTCTGCCTCCACCACAACCTTTGATGGGTGAGAGGATCCTCTCATCTTGACAGAAGAATTGGATGTCTCCAGCTGGCATCCCATCCCAGTTTTCATCTGTTCCTCTGGCCAGTCATCGGTCTGCTCAGGGGCAGCCTGCGTCAGCTAGCCTCCAGCCATCCCCCTTGGCAGGGCTTCCCGACTCTCCCCTCTCCAGCTTTGTCAGAATGGGAGGTTTTTGGGAAGAGAAAGTACAAGTGGAAGCACTTGGATTCCCAAGTGGAGTCTCTCACTGAGGACACTGACCTCGAGAAAGAAGAGGGTTCCCCCAAATCCCCATGTGATGACACTTCCTTTGGTGATTTGTTGGAGCTGTTTCACTTGGGGGGACTACCGAAGCTCCCTATCTGGAAGAGTCAGTTTTTCTGGAGGCCTTTGGTGCAGACCCATCCATGCCTTGGGTGGTTTCCCCTCCAGATGCCCTTATAGACTTGGTATCCCAGAGAGTGTGGAACAAAAATGGTCAAACACAATAGCACCTATCCATAGAAAGCTGAATAAAATTCTTGCCATCTCCAAAGACAGACCTCATATATAGTAAGCATCTGGCTGTCAATGGCATTGTGGTGGTGACAGCCACCCAAAAGGAGATTTATGAGGAGAGCTCCTCGATTCACCCCTCCTCCAAATAAGGAATCTTAGGTGCTGGATCGATTACAGAAGTGGTCCTATTCCTCATCCACCTTTGCTTTGAGGGCAGTTAACTACTTATCTCACTTTACAAATCTTCAGTGGGACCTAGTGTCTGAAGTGTCAAGTGCCGTCAAGACACGGCAGTCTACAAATGCTCAGAAGAAGCAACAGACTCAGTTTTCCACCTTGGTTTCCAAAGTGTTTTTCATCAGTGCCCCTTTTGATGGGTCCTCCTTGTTTGGGCCCAAGATTAAGGTCACTTTGCCAAGGAGTGAACAAGATGGGAAGACTATGTCTGCCATCTGAGTACACTTTTCAACCCCCACCCCAGCAAACCTTTTCTAGGAATCAGAAGTGGGGTAAGCTTTTCTTTTTCAGGAAGTCACAGTTCTCTTCCCAGGATGCTCTCCTCCTTGGGGGAGGGGGGATCATACTGGATGCTGCCTGTGGGGCAGCGGCTGTTCTCAGAATCAGTGCTTCCATGGGGCTTTTCCAGTAGGTCCTTTCAATGGTCATGAATGGTTGCCCGACTTTTCTTCTCTGGAGGCAGTCAAGGGTCATCTAACTCTTCACCCAGAAGCTTGGGTGTTGAGATTTATATCCAGAGGTTATTTCATCCCCTTTCCAGAAGTTCCAAACTGTCACCCAAAACATCTCTCAGATGTTCCACCCCATCAGAGACTTTGCGGAATGGCAGAGATCCATAAGCTGCAAACAAATAGTCATTCGGGAGGTCTCACCAGACCAGATAGGATCTGATGTCTAGTCAAGATTCTTTTTAGTACCAAAGAAAACAAAGGACCTCAAGCCAATTTTGGATTTAATCAAGCTAAATCAGTTTGTCAAAAAGACCAAGTATGGTGCAGTTCATATTACCTGTGATTGGATGTGCTTGATGGACCTTAAGGACACCTACCATCACATCAAGATAGATCGGCTTTCCTGGAGGCTCCTTCACTTCTGTCTTGGAGCCTATCATTATCATTTCAGTGCCCTGCCATGTGGTCTAACCACAGCCCCATCACTTAGGTGCATAGCAGTCATTGCATCCTGGCTCTAGCTGCAGGGATTTCAGCTTTTTCTGTACTTGGCTCCTGACTGCCCCCCACAATGGCATTGTTGATCTCGGCCAGAGACTCCTTACTCTGACTGTGCAACAACTTGGGCATTACTGTCAACTACCTGAAACTGAGCCTTTAGCCTGTACAAGTGTAGAGTTCATAGGGTGTCATAGACACTGTCCATCAAATTACCAGGCTCCCAAGCTCCAGAGTTTTCAGTCTCCGAGCTCAGATTCTGTCAGTGCTTGCAACTCCCAAACCTTTGGCTCATGTACTTGTGAACCTTTTGGGTCATATGGCAGCATCAGTAGGACTGGCACATCTAACCAGATGTCATACTAGGGCTTTACAGTGGACTCTGGCCATTCAGTGGTCCTTCCTAACTCATCCTCTGGATTTCCCCATATGGCTGATGAGAGTGTCATGAGCAGATTCAGTGGTGGTTGCAGTCTGCATTAGTAATGCTTCAAGGACACGACAATTGGTCCATTACCAAAGAAGTCTCCGTCATCTTGCCTAAATGACTACTGCTCTGTAGCCCTCACCTCCAAAGTGATGAAGTGCTTTGAAAGGCTGGTTAAGAATGCCATAACATCTGGGCTGCCTGCTGAGCTTGACCCCTCTGCAGTTTGCTTACCGAGCAAACCACTGTGCGGCAGATGCCATCTCTCTAGCACTCCATCTATCTCTGGAACACCTTCAGAATAAAAACACCTATGCAAGGGTACTATTCATCGACTTCAACTCTGCTTTTAACACAGTCATCCCTCTTCATCTTGTAATGAAGCTACTCCAACTAAGCGTCAACACTCCACTTTGTAACTGGATTCTTGACTTTATCACAGACAGACCTCAGAAAGTGTGCGCAGGAAATAACTCCTCAGCATCATTCTTAACACTGGAGACTCTCAAGGATGTGTACTAAGTGCCTTGCTGTTCACCCTGTTAACACACAATTGTATAGCCAGGTACAATACAAACCGCATCATCAAGTTTGCTGATGCCACAACGGTGGTGGACCTCATTAGTAATGACAACGAAACAGCGCATAGAGATGAGGTGGAACAACTGATTACCTGGTGTGAAAATAGCAACTTAGCACTAAATGTAAACAAGACAAAAGAGATAATTGTGGATTACAGGAAAAATCACAAGGAATATTCTCCCTTTACCTTCAGTGGGGAAACAGTGGAAAGAGTGAGAAGCTTGAAGTTTCTGGGAGTGCACATTGATGAGGACTTGTCTTGGAACACCAATACAAATGCCATAGTCAAGAAAGCACACCAGAGATTGCGCTTTTTGAGAAGGCTGAGACGAGCAAATCTCCCATCAACAGTTCTCACTACCTTCTACAGATGTATTGGAAAGCATCCTGATAAACAGCCTTCTAGTATGGTATGGATGCTGCTCTACCTCTGAACGCAAATCCTTCCAAAGAATGTGAAGACAGCCGAGAGGATCATTGAGACCACCTTACCACCTATCCACAACTTGTACTTATCCAGATGTCTCGGCAGGGCCAGAGGAATAATTAAAGAATGCACTCACCATGCTTACAGACTGTTCCTGCATCCGTCATCCAGAAAGTGTTTATGAAGGATATGTTGCACAACTACGAGATTCAGGAACAGCTTCTTCCTTAATGTCATCAGTCTGCTGAACTCCAGTAACAACTACGCTCAATGATGGCCATCTTGGTTAGTAGAAGCTGTAGTAGCTTGTCTCAAATTGTGCATTAACCTGGTTACCTGTCTCATCTAATACTTAGTGCAATATTCACCATGCCTGTTAACTTATAGGCCATCTAGAGCAGTAGCAGTGCAGTAAAATATCTCTTCTTTCAGTGCAGTACGTTACAAATTTGTAAATTAACCATAGTGCAATACTCTAATACTCACAGCACAAAACTCAAATGTCTCTTTCTGTGCAAGGATCGTTGCAATGTCTAAACCAAGTACCTGTGCAATACTAAAGTCTCATGCAAGTGTATGTTCACTGCGAAAATTGTTAATGTGTTTCTAATTATTTGTAGTATTAGTCTGTCTACTTGCATATTTGTGATGTAATAGCTAAATGTTCTTCATGTTTCACTGTTGCAGTCATTACATTTGGGTTATCCTGCTGGCAGGTTGCCCTCAGTCGGCCTGAATTCCAAAGTCTTGGGTCCGGCATCGGTTGCTGTCGCCTCTTCCTTGACGTAAGGTCGTCAGGGGTATAAAAGATGCAGCCGACGCCATTTTATTCCGTCTTTCTTGCCGCGCGGTGCCCGAAGCAGAAGCAGTTCGCAAGTGCCGGTCGGCCGACTCCTGAGATTTTCGTGTTCGAGTTTCAGATCCAAAGTCTTCATTAAAAGCTAAGTACCCCGTTGGGGAAACTTTTTTTCTTGCTCCAGACCAATGTCAGAAAAAATTAATAATTGTATTTTTTGTGGGAAGCAAATACCTCATAAGGACTTTCATTCTTACTGTATTCCTTGCCTAGGCCCTGACCACGACGTTGCTAGTTGTCAGTTTTGTGCTAGATTTAACCAACACACTGTTAAGCGTCGGTACGATTTTGCATTAAGCTATTTTGGGAGAAGATTTAATTATACAATGTCATCGGATAGCCATCCGACTACAGGAGTTCACAAAAAACGCAAAGAAAAAGACAAGCAACCAAGGTCCAAAACCGACGACGAAGCTTCTCCTAAGCAAGCCGCCGGTTCTCAGTGAGGCACTTTCGCAGCCCCTGATGCCCGCTACTTTAGATTCACAGGCCACTACCGACTCCCATGTGGAGTTGGCCAGGCCGCGGGAAACTCAAGGTATTGGAGCCTTGGAGATTATTCCCTCAGATGGGTCCGGAGCCGCTGAGCAGGCATCGGCTTCTGAGGGTGTATTCAGACCTAAACAATTATATATTAAACCGACTTCAAAGTTCACCAGTCACAAGGACAGGCCTCCATGCCCAAAAAACAGATGCTCAAAGTGGCCGAAGACTTAATTACCTTGATCGGGGGTTCCCATCCCCCTCCTGATAAGAGGCCTAGGCAAGAGACAGACTATGAATCTTCAGATCAGATTTCCATTTCTTGTGATCAGGAATATTCCCCCCCCCCCCCCCCCCACCATGATGATTCTGATGGTGAAGAATCAATTCCTTCAGCTTCCCCTCCTGAGGACTACTCTTTTGGGGAAACCTTGCATACCATGAGGGAGCACTTCCACTGGGAGAGCCAAGATTTTTCAGAATCTAAAAAAAGGCTCAGAGACTTCCTTTTACTACCTCAACACAGGCCTCTAGCTACTCCACCTGTTTTGGACATTGTAGATGATGTGTTCTCAGAGTCTAGTCTGACCCCTGACTCTTTACCTCCAGCTCCTGTTAAGCTGGACAGATACTACAGGGTCCCTGACTCTTATAAATTCCTTTTCAAAGACCCTACTGCAGATCCAGAAACTATTTCTCAGGGTCCAAAAGGGGTCAAGGCTTCTACTGCAAAAAATAATTCTACCCCCTCTGACAGGGATTCTAGGGCTCTGGATAGATGGGGAAAAAAGATTTACACATCTGCTACTTTGGCTATAAGGGCCTTAAATTGCCAGTTTCATATGCTCAAATATCAGCAATATATCATGACACTGCTTAAACACAAAATTATGGCAAATTTCTGAATGTGCAGAAAACAAAGAAATGCAGGATTTATTGCATGCAGCTGAACAAGTTTGTAAGCATACTTTGCAATGTGGGTTTGATTCTCTGGAGGCCTCCTGCAAGGCCGCTGTTACTGGTTCTGTCATTAGGAGGCATGCTTGGTTAAAGGAACAAAATCTGCCTGACCATGTTAAGGCAAAATTATTAGATGCTCCTTTACAACATGATACCTTGTGTGGTGTTAAAGAAAATGGAGGACAAAGCTAAATCTATGCAAATGGTCAAGGATTTCTTACAGGTACAGTCACCTAGATTTAGCAGACACTGGCCTACAAAGAATTGGTCCTTTCCAGTCTCAGACAGACCTCAAAGGGGTAGATCCAGACGCCCTAGAGGCAGATCACAGCCGCAAGGATCCTACAGGTCTAAGCAGTGGAATGCTTCTACCTCCAAAGGTGGAGAGGACAAATCACAAACATACAGGAAACAGTCCCAATGACTTCCCCCTGCCTGCGCCAAGCACTTATCTTCTGGCAGCACCCTTAGGGGGAAAACTAGCACTTTTTTCTCAAAATTGACACATTATAACCCAGAACACATGGGTTCTAGACATAGTGTCACAAGGCTACAAGTTTCATTTGCATACCCTGCCGAGGGCAAACGGTTGGCCAGACCTGCCAAAAAATCAATGGGCAGAGGCTCAAAAACAAGTCACAGCTCTCATGGACATGAGGGCTATTCAACAAGTACCACAGCAAGAGCAGGGACAAGGATTTTACTCGACTGTTCTTGGTACCCAGAAAGGACAAAGCATGGAGACCAATACTGGACCTATCTATTCTAAACACTTTCCTGGATATACGAAAATTCAAGATGTTGACTTTATAGCAGCTTCTGCCCATGCTGGGCAGCAAGGCATGGCTCGTGACTGTAGACCTAAAAGAGGCATACCTGTATGTACTAATGAGACAATCATGCAGAAGATACCTCAGATTCAAGGCTGGCTCAAAGCATTACCAATTCTCTGCACTGCCCCTTGGCTTATCTGCTGTGCCCAAAGTGCCTGGCACTAGTAATTGCTTACAGCAGACAAAGAGGAATGCAAATATATCCTTACTTGGACGACTGCCTCATACAAGCAGAGAACAAGGACATTCTACTACAGCATCTGACGTTTGTGATAAGACTTTTAACATGCCTAGGGTACACAGTCAACAAAAAGAAATCAAAGCTGGTACCCTCTCAAGAGATAATATTCCTGGGTGCAAGCTTAAATACAACTGCCCAGATGGCTTATCTGACTCCAGACAAACAAAGACAACTGACTACCTATTTCAAGGAAATGGCAACAAAGGCCCAGTTATCTGCAAGAAAAATTTTGCAGGCTTTGGGCTTCATGGCATCCTGCATCTTACTAATTACATATGCAAGACTGCATATGAGGAAAATTCAGTGGTACCTAAAAAGTGTCTGGACACAGCATTGCCACAGTCTGGAAACAATGATTACTCTAATTCCCTGCCTGCAACAGGAGTTTCGATGGTGAGCAAAGGCTTGTCACCAAAACAAGGGACAGCCATTCTCACTACCCCCAGCCAGGCAGAGCCTAACGACGGATGCATCAGATTATGCCTGGGGGGCACACATGGCAGGAGGAGGCATTCGGGGCACCTGGTCCACAAACCAAAAGCATCTACATATCCATCAAAAAGAGATGCTAGCTGTTCAAAATGCCCTGACAGCCTTCAAGGACCTACTTCATCCGGGACAACTACTGATAAAGACAGACAACACCGCAGTCATGTGCTACATAAACAAGCAGGGGGGCACTCATTCTTATCCCCTGTGCAGACTAGCCATGTCTTTATGGGACACAGCATTGACTTACCAAGTTCATCTGCAGGCACAATTCCTGCCAGGAAAGGAAAATACTCTGGCAGACGAACTAAGCAGAAACCTCATGGATACCCACGAGTGACACCTGGATCCACAAGTCTTCAGCATGATAACAAAGAAATGGGGAAGCCCGGACATAGATCTATTTGCCTCCCCTCAAAAGAATCAACTAAAAAAAAAAAAAAAATTCTGCACAAGGACTTATCACAGACAAGCTTGGAAAGTGGACGCCTTATCTTTCAACTGGACAAACCTATCAGTATATGCCTTTCCTCCACTGCCTCTCCTCCCTAAAGTACTCCTAAAGGTCAGGCAGGAGAAACCAAAAATGATTCTGATTGCCCCAGACTGGCCACGCCAGTACTGGTATCCGATCTTAAGGAACTCGTCCCATTGCCCAGGATGGACCTTACCTCAAATACATCATCTACTGTCCCAGCAAAAAAATCAAATTCTGCACAGCCAGCTCAGGAACCTAAACCTGGCAGCATGGCGGATAATGTAGCCATACAAACCACACCTCTCAGTAAAGCTGTGATGGATGTCATTTTAGAAGCCAGAAGGCCTAGTACTAGAAAATCCTATGCTGGGAAATGGAAGAGATTTTGCGATTGGAACCAAGCTCAAGGAACTGATACAGCTGTCCCAAATATTCCTCAGATTTTGCAATACTTAACTGAGATGCTGGACAAAGGCCTATCTTTTTCATCAATTAAAATTCATGCCTCTGCCATTTCGGTTCATTACAATACAGAGCCACTACTCTTTACTCATCCTTTATTAAGGCAGTACCTCAGAGGAGCCAAAAACTTAAGGCCTCCAAGGAGAACGCCAATGCCTGCATGGGACCTCAATTATGTCTTGGAAAAACTCACCTTACCTCCTATTGAGCCAGCGGCTACTGCAGATATAAAGTTCTTATCTTGGAAAACAGCTCTGCTCCTAGCAATAACTTCTGCAAGACGAGTTTCAGAGCTACAGGCTCTCATGGCTGTGGAACCCTTTATCATTTTTTATCCAGACAGGGTCTCTCTGAGAACAAACCCTACGTTTATGCCTAAGGTGGTATCCAGTGTAGCCCCTAACCAAACAATTCATTTGCCAACTTTTTATCCAACTCCACAGAACAAGGGGGAGAAAATTCTGCATTCTTTGGACGTATACAGACAACTTAGATTCTACTTGGACAAAACTAAAGTTTTCAGAAAGACGGAACAATTACTAGTGGCATATGCCACAGCATCACAAAGAAATGCTATCTCCAAGCAGGCTATTTCAAAGTGGATAGGTCACTGCATTCATTTCTGCTACTTACAGCATGGCAAGCCAGTGCCTAAGGGCATTAGGCCACATTCAACCAGAGCTGCAGCCACTTCTGCAGCCTTTCTCAGGGGAGTACCAACCAAAGACATTTTAGAGGCTGCTACTTGGAGTTCAGTGCATAACTTTACAAAGCATTACAATCTGCCTCTCTACTCTAAATCCAGGACAGGCTTTGCCACTGCAGTTCTGCAGGGCCTCTTAGCCGCTCCTAATGCTGTTTAGCTCCAGCCCCCAACCATAGCTTTGGGACTCAACCCAAATGTAATGACTGCAACACCGAAACACGAGGAACATAGTACAGTTGTGTACACTTACCATAAATGTAGATGTTCGAGTGTATTCACTGTTGCAGTCCAGGTTACCCACCCACCATCCCCCTTATTTTTGCTGGAACTTATCTTTACTTCTCTAATCTATACAACCTAGGTGGTGTATTTGCTTATAGAGGAAGGTAAAGCTTATTTTTGATGCATGTATGTTTTATTTACATAATTTTAGCCTACCCTTTTGGGGGCACCTGACATCTGGGGCAAGAAAAACTGAATAAAATGGCGTCGACTGCATCTTTTATACCCCCTGACGACCTTACATCAGGGAAGAGGCGACAGCAACCGATGCAGGACCCAAGACTTTGGAATTCAGGCCGACTGAGGGCAACCTACCAGCAGGATAACCCAAATGTAATGACTGCAACACTGAATACACTCTAACATCTACATTTATGGTAAGTGTACACAACTGTACTGTATTATTATAACTACCTCTACAGCTTTTTTTTTTCTAAAGTACCTAGGGATGATATTTGTGCTGCTGCTACTTGGCTGGGCCACCACACTTTTGTATCGCATTATAAGCTGGTTATTCAGTCTAGGTTCAGGACTTTTGGCTGCACTGTGTTGCTGAATATCCTTCCTTAGTTCATCCCAAGGAATTGTTGTGGCTGGTGACTGTCCCACAGGATAAATCCAGACAGAGCAGACAACATCGGATACGAAAGTTATACATTCACCACAATAATAGATCCATCTCGTCTCTCTCCATCTGGTTCAACCTCACTACCCTCCTGCCCCCGACCTTATTGCTGACATGGCAAGTCGTCCTCCTGTGATGACTGGACATTGGAGGATGTTCATTCAACTTTTTATTGTCTCGCATTTCCCCTGTGTAGTCTCTTCCCAGATGTTCTTCATGTTTCACTGTTGCAGTCATCACACTTGGGTTATCTGCCTGCAGGTAGCCCTCAGTCGGCCCGAATACCAGAGACTTAGTATTTCTGCATCGGTTGCTGTCACTCCAGGACTGATGTCAGGTTGTCAGGGGTATAAAAACAAGCAGCCGAAGCCATTACATCAGTTTTTCTTGCCGAGGAGCCTGAAGCAGAAGCAGTTCACACGAGTGCCGGTCGGCCGCTACCCGAGTTTTCGTTTCCAAATTGAATCATTCTGAAGTCTTCTAAAGCTAAGTACCCCATTGGGGGATTCTTTTTTCTTGCTCTAACCGATGTCAGAAAAAGTTAACCATGGTCTTGCCTGTGAAAAGCAAATACCACAGTCAGATTTCCAGTCTTAATGCATCACCTGTTTAGGCCCAGACCGCAACGTACCTCGCTGTCGGTTTTGTGCTTTTTCAGTGCCCGAACTATTCGTCGGGCCCTTATTGTCACTAAATACTTTCGATCTTGATCTCCATATTCGGAAATGGCTTTGGTAAGCCATCCGACTACTGATCTTCTGAAAAAACGTAAGGATAAAGACAGAGACAGACTGCAGATTTCCAAAACTTCTGACGACGCTTCCTTTAAGCTAGTCGCCAGTTCGACGGTACTCAGTTTGGCGCTTTCACAGCTCCTGTTGCCCGCTTCGATGTATTCGCATGCCACTACCGAGACCCATTCGGAGTCCAGTATGCTGCGAGACTCTTCTTTGACTATGGAACCTGCGGGATGTCACTATGTTGGATGGGTCCGGAGCCGCTGTTCAGGCAACGGCTTCCGAGGAATTTCTTCGCACTACCGATATTCCACCCAAACCAACGACTTCTTTCACGTCTTCAGTTCTGACTAAAACTACTGAGTTTCTAAGGCCAAGAGTATGAGCTATGCTTAAAAAAACAACGACCCAAACTCAAGCACCTGCTTCCTTGCCACAACATTAAATGCTTAAAATGGCAGAAGACCTGATTATGCTGATTAGATGAAGCCAGCCTTCCCCTACTAGGAGAAAAAGAGACCTGTCCCCAGCAGCTCTAAAAGACCAAGAGTCAGACGACTCTGAGGTTTCTGAATATGAAGACATGCCTTTATCTGCTTATGAGGATTCAGATGCAGAGGAATCCATTCCCTCTGCTTTCCCTCCAGAGGATTTTTCTTTTGGTGAAACCCTGCATACTTTAAGAAAGCATTTCCACTGGGAATGCCAAGACTATCCTCAGTCCAAAAAAAGACTCAAGAGAATTTTTAGATTTGCCACAACATAGACTTTAGCAATACCTCCAGTTCTGGATGTTGTGGATGGTATCTTTATGGAATCCAGTCTAACTCCTGATACTTTCCTCCCTACTCCAAGGAAACCAGACAGGTACTACAGAGTCCCTGACTGTCGCAACTTTCTTTTCAAAAATCCTACTACTGACCCAGAGGTCATTTCACAGGGGCCTAAAGGTATAAAAGCAACTACAGCTAAGAATCCCACCCCTTTGGACAGGGATTCCCAAGCTTCAGACAGTTGGGGTTAAAAAGTATACACCTCTGCAACTCTTGCCATTAGGGCATTGAATTCCCAGTTTCACATGCTGAAATACCAGCAACATATTATGGAACTTATCAAGCAAAAATTATCTACCTTTACAGACTGTGCAGAAAATAGAGTTACAAGAGCTTATGCATTCTGCAAGCCAGGTCAGCAAGCATACTTTGCAATGTGGCTTTGATGCCCTAGAAGCATCTTGCAGGGCAGCGGTCACTGGTTCTGTACTGAGAAGGCATGCTTGGCTTAAGGAACAGACCTTGCCAGACCATGTCAAATCAAAATTACTAGACGCTCCTTTGAATAAGGACAATCTGTTTGGCATCAAAACAGAAGAGGTTCTAAAAAAGATGGAAGAAAAAGCTAAATCTATGCAGACAGTCCAAGATATTTTAGAAGTGCAGCCTCCCCTAGATTCAGTAGGCATTGGTCCTTTCCAGCCCCCTCAAGGCCATCTCAAACTAGATCCAGGGGAAACAGACCCCCCAGATTACAGTCTCAGGGTATGCAGAGATCTAAGCAGTGGAGTGCCTCCACTTCAAAAACAGGGAGTGCTAAGCCACCCCCTTTTGGAAAGAATTCACAATGATTTTTCAACTCCACTCCTCACCTCTGCCCAACTGTTCGTGTCATAAGGAGGGAAACTTGCTCATCATGCAAAAAACTGGACCTCCATCACCAAAGACTGATGGGTCCTCAACATTGTATCCCAGCGGTACAAATTTTACTTCCACTCACTGTCAACCCAAAAGGCTTCCCAGACCTTCCACCAAACCAGTGGGCAGAGGCGCAAAACCAAGTTCAATCCCTGCTCTGCATAAGGGCAATTTAGCCTGTTCCTGCTGAACAGATAGGTCAAGGGTTCTATTCCAGACTTTTCCTGGTACCCAGAAAAGAGGGCACTTAGCGCCCAATCTTAGATCTTTCAATTTTAAACACCTTCCTGGTGGTACCAAAATTTAAAATGCTCATGCTTCAGCAGCTTCTCCCTATTCTGTCTAAAGATGCCTGGTTAGCCACCCTAGACCTAAAAGAAGCCTATCTGCACATCCCTATCAGGGACTCATGCAGGAAATACCTACATTTCAGGGCAGGATCTGTGCATTATCAGTTCTCTGCACTTCCCTTTGGCTTATCCACTGCTCCCAGAGTTTTCACAAAATGGCTGGCTCCAGCCATTGCTTATTGCAGACAGAGAAAAATTCAAATTTACGCATACTTGGACGATTGCCTGATTCAGGCAGACAGTCAGGAAAAGTTGTTGCAGCACCTGACATTTGTAAAGAACCTTCTAACCTCTCTGGGGTACACTATCAACAAAAAGAAATCAAAACTAGTCCCCAGTCAAAAGATTGTATTCCTGGGAGCAAGCTTGGACACAGCATCCCAGATGGCATTTGTTACTCCAGAAAAACAAGCCTATCTTACAGGCTACTGCACTCAAATGGCCACCAGAACCCAGCTATCTGCAAGGAAAATCCTGCAGGCCCTAGGTTTCATGGCCTCTTGCATTCTACTAATTCCATATGCCAGACTGCATATGAGGAAACTTCAGTGGTACTTAAAAAGTCTTTGGTGCCAACATTCTCAAGACCTGGAAACCGTCATACTTATCATACCTTGTCTAAGGACAGAGTGTCTTTGGTGGGCAGCAGCATGCAACCACAACAAGGGACTTCCCCTTCACTCAACCCCATGCCACCCAGACCCTAACCACAGATGCATCAGACTATGCCTGGGGGGCACACCTGGACAAGTGCATTCAGGGCCACTGGAACCCAAATCAAATTCATTTGCACATCAACCAAAAAGAGATGCTAGCTGTTCAGCATGCTCTGGCAGCTTTCAGATCCCTACTCTCACCAGGACCCCTGCTAATAAAAACAGACAACACCATAGTTCTGTGGTAGATCAACAAGCAGGGGGGGAACCTACTCTTACCCACTCTGTAGGGTAGCCATGGCCCTTGTGAACACAGCCTTGGACATGCATATTCATCTGTAAGCTCAATTCCTGCCAGGCAAACAAAACTCTCTGGCAGATGACTAAATCTCGTACACCCACACGAGTGGCAATTAGAACCCAGCACCTTCAGCCTTCTAATCCAGAAATGGGGGACCCCAGAGGTGGATCACCAGCTCAGCAAATTCTGCACCAGGACACCTCACAGCAGGGCCTGGAAAGTGGATGCCCTATCCTTCCAGTGGGAAAACCTCTCAATCTATGCATTCCCCCCTCTGCCTCTTCTCTCAAAAATATTACTCAAGATAAGACAGGACAGACCAAGGACAATCCTGATTGCCCCGGACTGGCCACGCCAGCACTGGTACCCACTAATGCGCAGCCTGTTACCGGTGCCACCCTGGCACCTACCCTAGATCCCAACCCTCCTCACAGATCTTGCAGCTTGGCTTATTCCTTGAATTCTCCCCCAGTGGCCAGCCTAAGCAAGCAGATGCTGGACATCATTCTTGAAGCCAGAAGACCCAGTACAAGGAAACCCTATGCTGATAAGTGGAAAAGGTATTGTTCCTGGATTCAATCGAATGGAGAGGGCACAGCACTGCCCTCCTTACCTCTAATCCTGGATTACCTAGCAGATCTACTCCACAGAGGCCTATCCTTCTCCTCCATTAAGATCAATGCCTCAGCCATCTCAGCTCATTACAACAATGAGCCACCTGTCTTCTCTCCGCCTCTCAGCAAACAGTTCCTGAGAGGCGCAAACAACTTAAGGCCACCAAGGAGAGCACCCACCTCTGCTTGGGACCTTAACTTTGTACTGGAAAAGCACCCCCCTTTGAGCGTGCAGCATCAGCAGAGTTAAAATTCCTCTCTTGGAAAACAGCCTTGCTTCTCGCCACCACTTCAGCTAGAAGAGTGTCTGAGCTTCAGGCACTTATGGCTGTGGAACCCTTCATTATTTTTCATGCTGACAGGGTCTCCCTCAGGACTAACCCTTTCTTTATGCCTAAGGTGGTGTCCAGTGTGGCTCTCAACCAATCTATTCATTTGCCAACTTTCTTCCCTGATCCTCAAAATAAAGGGGAAAGGATCCTGCACTCCTTGGACGTGCACAGACAGCTCCGATTCTACCTTGACAGGACTAAGCCCTTCAGGAAATCTGACCAATTACTAGTCAGTTTTGCACTAGTGGCAGAGGGGCAGGGCCATTTCAAAGCAAACCATTTCCAAATGGATAGCGCACTGTAGCCATTTCTGCTACAAACACCATGGGAAACCAACCCCTCAGGAGGTCAGAACACATTCCACTAGCGCAACTTCTACCTCTACAGCATTCCTCAGGGGAGTCGCTACCAGAGACATTCTGGAAGCTGCTACCTGGAGTTCTGTACACACCTTCACCAAGCATTACCACCTGCCTGTCTTTTCCAAATCCAGGGCGGTACTGCAGGGCATACTAGCCAGCCCCAACTCTTCTTGACTGCCTCTACCCTTTCTTCAGCTTTGGGAATCAACCCAAGTGTGATGACTGCAACAGTGAAACACGAAGAACATAGTACAGTTGTGTACACTTACCATAAATGTAGATGTCTGAGTGTATTCACTGTTGCAGTCCGGGTTTCCCACACTCCAGCCCCCTTGTCTCTCTCTCTCTCCTCTCTATGTTTATTACTCACCCCTTACAGGGCTATTGGTATTTACTTTTTACTGGTGTGTTTTCCCACCATAACTTAGCTTCCTATATGGGGGGCTCCTGACATTTGGGGCAAGAAAAACTGATGTAATGGCTTCGGCTGCCTGTTTTTATACCCCTGACGACCTGACGTCAGTCCTGGAGCGACAGCAACTGATGCAGAAATACTAAGTCTCTGGTATTCGGGCCGACTGAGGGCTACCTGCAGGCAGATAACCCAAGTGTGATGACTGCAGCAGAATACATTCAAACATCTACATTTATGGTAAGTGTACACAACTGTAATTTGTGGGAGATGTATTCAGTTGAATATGTTTTATCATCATGGTTTTTCTAATGGGGAAGACTCGATCTGGGGAGTTGATGGAAGAGGAGGGAATTATGGGGAAGGGAGGCAGAGCCAAAACAGGCTAAAGACTTTTGGATTGGCAGGTGTCTGATCCGAAGTCCCACAGGTTGAACCGGACTGAGACAGACAACACAGATCTATAATTATGGTGAGTAACATAACTTTAGTTTTTGTATGTTTAAGTTAATAGGTTCTGGGGTGTTCTGGAAGTGTGTTGGTTTTTTTTTTTTTTGTTTGAGAGTTTTCAGTAAAACAAAAAATATTGTAAAGTATGATATAGGTTCAAGTGGAGATGACCAGAAAAACAAATGATTAACCTGCCAAACAATAATGGGACCATATAGGACAGAAACTGGAAATGTACATTTAAAAAAGCTGTCATATATAACAGGTGAGAATAATAACTTCTTATAATAATGGCTACACTAAACATATGATTTTGGAACATGAATGGCCTCACAGGTAAAGACAGAAAGGCGAGAGTATTAAATTATGTTAAGAAATGCAAAGTGCAAATAGCAGTGCTACATGGGAGACATTTGGAAAGAAGTGAGCATGTGAATTTGATAAAGAAAGGAATTCAGGATGCATATTCAGCAGGATATCCAGGACAAAGGAAAAGGGGAGTACTTGGTATATACTAATTTCTAGAGGAGCCTCAGTGGTGGTAGAAGAGGAAAAATAGTAATAGTAGATTTGTGATAGACGCTGCTGGCAGGGCAGGAGGGAGGAATAAGTTAGCATACATTTGTAGTCCACCTAAAACCGCCATTATGGAGCATAAGAAAATTTTGGGAGAAATCCACTTTCAGTAGAGATTATTACATATAGGTGGGGACTTGAACTTGATTTGAAACTGTGAGGATGTATCTGGGGAACCTAGAGGGGGAAGAAACAAAAGAAAAGAACATCTCAGTGTTGTGTAACAGTCTAAGACAATTTCAAGTCTTTTTGGGATATAAAATTAATGAAGACAAAAAAAGGATATAGCTGTGAACTATGTTCCCATACATGAATTGGTTCAGTAATACCCATATTTATGGGGAAATGGTAAAATAAAGTATTCAGGAGTATGGATTAAAAAATATTCTGTTATGGTAGCTAAGGATATAAGGCTATGTGGTAAGAGACTAAACAAAAGGTAATACAAAGTCTGAGAAAATTGAAGGCCTTTTGTTTATGGGTATGGATAGCAAGACACAAGCTTTGAGAATGTTTTCAGTCCCTTTAGTTGTATATACAAGTAAGGCATATTTTTATCAACAGGAGAAAAAGTTTGGGACAGTAATAAAGTGTTGAAGGATTTTATATGGGAGGGGAAGAGGGCAAGGGCCAAGTGGGGTAAGTTGATCCTTCCAATAGAAAAACGTGGTTTAGGATTACCTGGTTTGAAGGGATATTTTAGAGCTACACAGTTTAGGCTCATATACATGACGCAAGCAGAAAGCTGTAATTCAAAGTGAGAAGGGATGATGATGTAGCGGGGGGGGGGGATTCAATAAATAAGGAGACATTGGGATTTTGGATGCAGTTCCTTAAGGAGAAAAAACAGCCATACGGAATATTACATTCACAAGAATCGAGAAAGGAGATTTCTCTGATAGGGATGACTGCAAGTTAGGGGTCCAGAGAATAGATGAGGGGGCTGGAATTTACTGGAGAAAACTGTCAATGCCACCAAGATATTAGGAGCAAATAACCAGAGAGGGAAAGGTAATAGAGTTGGAAGAGGCCAAGAAGACATTTGGTCTGCAGAACATAGATTGTGTTCCCTGTCAGGGATTGATATCATATAAGCAAAAAGAAAAGATAGAGGAATCCTAAGTGAGAGACCTGCTCTGGTAGATTTTTTAGTTGAATTTTGAACAGAAACTGCTGTTAAAAAGGAGAAAATTAGTAGAGCATATAAAATATTGGTAACCAAAGACTGAAAATTCCTCCACTAGTATATCAAAAGACGCTGCTTCCAGTACTATACTGGAAGCTACATATAAAATATTGCACAATAACTGTATGAATCAATCAGAGGAGGTTAGAAGAGATTTGGAAAAGAGATTGGGTAAGTAATTCACAAGGAAACAATGGGGGGCATATGTATGGCTCCGAAATATGCAACAAAGTCTAGATGGTTTAGGATTTTTGCTTGGAAGTGTTTGCATAGGTATTTTTATAACCCAGGCAGACTCCCAAAGAATTTTTCTTTTGGGTAGATAGCAGATGTTGGAGGTGTAATGGGGAAGAAAGAGGTAACAGGAAACATGTTTTGGGAGTGTAATGAGTTAGCAGACTTTAACAATTCCCTTTAGAGTACTCTCAGAAATATAGGGTGAGGAAGTGGGTGTCACTAAGGAAGTGATTTTTGAGCTGGGGTACAAGATCTGAATTGCCCAGACATAGTAAGGCCTTTTTAAGTTTAATTCTGGTGTCTGCCAAAAAAAACAATTACTAGAAAATGGAAATCCAAGTCTAAACTACCTGTATTTGAAGCCGTAAATATTGTTGGAAGTGGGATCTTTAAAAAGGGTAAGAACAAATTATATAGAAAAAATGGAAATTGTGGGAATAATACATGCAGAAAAATGTTTTGGAGGAGGAGTGAGGTTTAAGGGAAGGCAAGAAATTGATCAGTTTATGTAATTTTGGAATGATAACTATATGAAAGAATATATGTGATGTATAATGTTTGTAACATGTTAACATGGTTTGTTTTCTTTTATTTAAATTTATGGTACAATGTTTGCAAAATGTTATCGTGGCTTTTTTATTTAAAGATATGTTTGACTATATCTTAAGTGATAATTAAAAAAAAAAAAAAAAAAAGGTATTAAAAAAGAGTCCTGGGTAACAGCCTTCTCCATTCCATGAGCATGTCTGTTTACCTATGCGTTTCCTCCCTTTCCCGTAATCCCAAGAATACTACAAAAGATCTGGTTGAATAGACCAAAGATGAGCCATATTGTACCTTTTTTGGTCGAAGCAGCATTGGTTATATTTCTCCTGTTGAGTCTGGCAAGGGAGGAGTCATCCATGCTGCCTCAACATGTCACCTTCCTAACTCAAGACAAGGAATCTGTCATTCGTGCAGACCTGTGGATTCTAAAGTTCATAGTGTGGATGATTTAGCTCTCATCCCTTCTAGGCACATGTTCTCTTTTTACATGCTTAGTATCTTAAGAGGCCAGAAACCCCAGTATGAAAAAATCTTTATGAAAATGGAAATGATTCTCCCATTGGTGTCACCATAGAAGACAAGACCCAACATCAGCAAAGGTACCCCTTGTCTTCACTTACCTAGCAGACTTTTTCAAGTCACGATTATGCTATGTCTGTGCTAAGGTGTATGCTTCAGCAGTCTTCACTTGTCTAGAGCCCCAACATTTCTCCCAGTTGACAACAAAACCACTCCTTAAAAGGAGTTTTGCATCTGAGTCCCCCTATAATACATATTATACCACCTTGGGACCTCATTTTCTTACTAGAAAAATTAACCCCCCTCTTGAACCATTTTTTTTTCTCTCCAGTTAACTACCTATCCTGGAAAATGGCTCTTTTGGTGGCTCCAACCTCAGCTAGAAGAATCTCATTACTGTAAGCAGTCGTGTACAGATGACACGTTTTAGGTGTTCCAGAAGGACAGGGTCACCTTTTATTTTTATTTATTATTTATCATTTGTTGACCGGGTTAGTCCAGCTGAGCCAGAGGCCCATTTTCAGTGGAGACCCAAGGAGAAAAGCTCAGATACAAAATAATACAAAAATCTCCAATACAGTGCAATACACTTGGATTCTAAAATTGTACATAGTAACTACACATCAAAATAAGATGTGGATGGTCACATAAGGCAGAAACAGAATTAGTTAACAAAGGCAGACCAGGTTAAAGAAATATTCTGGAGAAAAAGTTGTATACAAATGTTGGTTATATTGAAATATAGATTCTCTGTGTAAACTGATGCAGATAATTATGTGACATAAAAGTATAGATATTTACATAAATTCTGGTTAAAAGTAAGTTGCTGAGTTCAACAGAACTGTTGAAAAAATAAAAGAAGATAGAGACTGTATAGATGATAGAAAAGAAGAGGGGTGGGGACTTTATATAAGATCCTGACAGGGACAAGACCAACAGCTTGATTGGAAGTTGTTTAGTTCTTTTTTGAAACTGGTGTGTTTAATGTTTCTTATATTAGAGGGGAGTTTATTCAGGGTTTGGGACACTGTGCATTTAATATAAGAGCTTGCAAATGTTTTTGTTGGGTTTGTAAGTATCAAGAATATGTTGATCGGCGCTACGGAGAGTACGAGTAGAGGTGTAGAAGGATACTAAAGAAGAGAGGGAAGGGCAGGCAGGTTTATTCAGCATGGAATGTGTGATGTGTAACTGGGATAGAAGCAGTAGTTGGGGGAATTCAAGCCATTGAAGTTGTCTTAGGGCAAGGCAGTGGTAAGATTTGTAGGGTTTGTTCCTGACAAATCTAGCAATTTTATTATAAGTTTGTTCTAGCTTGGTGATTAAAGTGGTTTGTAAATTTATAAGTATAGGAGAGGTGTAGAGAAGGCAGGAAAGCCCGAGTCAAAGAAAGTTTGGAGTCAGAAGAAAGGATTTTTTTTGTTTCTATACAGTTGCCCCAATTTTTGATGTCTTTTTAATACACTGTTGAATGTGTAGGCCAGTTTTTAGTTGCATAGCAATTCCTCTTTCATTCCACACATGGTTACAGAGCTGTTATTGAACTTAGTTGTATAATTGCCAGATTTTTTCCTTCACCTTAGAGTAAGAGGGAGAGAATATTGCACTCCTTGGATATAGAGATAGTTGAGATTTTACTGGGATAGGACATTGCGTATCAGAAAGTCTGACCATCTCCTTGCAAAAGAGAGAGAAGTAAACACTGTCTAAATGGATAACCCACTCTGTTGCATTTTTGTTGCCACCCCTAGGGGAAACAACCTCCTTGATGCACTAAGAGAACATTCCTCCAGGGCCACAGCTACCCCAGCATCCTTCCTTGTGTGGGGCTAATAACACAGGCCATTGTGTAAGCAGCTACTTGGTTCTCTCTACATAGCTTTGTCAGGCACTACAATCTAGGCAGCATCTCCCTATGGCCATCTTGTAGGATATGTTGTCCCATGCTGCACCTATGTACTAAACACCCTCTTGTCTATATCTCTGGGAATCATCTCAAGAATTAGTACTACTACAGAGATTAGTACAGTTGTGTGGTCACTTAATATAATTGTAGATGTACAAGTATTTTCACTGTTGAATGCCATTTTCCTCCCTCCTTTTTTTTTTTTTTTTTTTTTTTTTTTTTTTTTCTCTCTTGAATTGGAGAGAGTCCCTAATCGGTCATCCTCATCCCCTAACATAAAGTTTATTTCTTCTAGAATCTTAAGCTGTCCCTACAGGAGGATGTGTGGGGTGGCCTTCCTCTGTTTTTTCTTTTTCACCTGGGATTTACCATTCTTTTTAGGATTGTGGTTTGGTTACCACACGCCTTTCTGGAACTTTCCTGGGGCAAGAAAGACCTGAAGGTTGTAACATCAGCTGGCATTTATTTATACCACTGATGCTTTGAACGTCAGAAGAGAAGAAAGACTAGTGCCAGGAACGGGAAGGTGAAAGCTCTGCAGGACAAATCCCATGAGTCAGTACTGCAAAAATGAATATCAAGGACATCACCCTGAAATGGAATAGCCGCTTTGGTATCCAAGGAAGGCTATTATATATCATACAGGTTTGCCCTGCCCATTTCTGTTAATTCATCTAGGTTTTCAGCTCTCCAGTGGGTCTGGAGGAAGCTTGACTGCAATTTGAATTTCTTTTTTTTGAGAGGTGTTGTTTTTATTCTCCATGTCTTAGAGATGCATCACAGTAGCCAGTGAGTCCTAGATGTAGTTGCCTTCGACCATGTACCACAGCTAACAGGGCCTGCCCCAGAGAGAGTTTCACTGGTGCATGAGACTGTATTAACAGAGCTCTTCAGGATGTTACTACCAGCTGTTCCTAGTAATGAAGGGGGGGGGGGTGTCTTGAGTTCTAGCCTATTGTAGATCTGAGCAACTTTGACCACCTTATTTGTGGTACAGTTGACTCTAGATGACCACTCTGCTTGAGATCATGTCCTTTTTCCCACAAGGTGCCACTGGACGTGATATCTTGGCGCATTGGCGTTTCTGCTCCACACAGAAGACTTCTCAGGTTTGTTTTGGGTAGGTGTTACATTCAGTACTGAGTGTTGCCATTTTTGGCTTTCCTGATTGTGTAGAGTCTTCACCATGGTGTCAACCATATTGGAAGAATTCTTGCTTGAATAGGATGTTTTGGTATTCCATACCTGAACAGTTGGCTACTGGTAACCCCATTGATGGATTCCTTTAAGCAGTCCTCCTATGAGAACTTTCATGGATACAGGCACTAGACAAGGTATCGCTTAAACTTGAAGTCCTTTCTGACCCTAGCTCTGAGGAAATCCTTCATCAGGGTAGGATAAGAGTCCCCAAATGCCAGTCATTTCTGTCTGTGGAGAGAACACAGAAAGCGGTATTCTTGGCTTTGTGGCTGAGGGCACATAACATCATTCAAGATTGGATCCTGCTGCACCTTCTGGCCTTGATAGTTGACACAGTTTTTCATAAATAAGAAGGATGCAAGTATTGCAGTGTGTAGTGCAAGGTGTTGGTGGCCTCAGAGATATCATGTGCTCATGCATCTGCTGTTAGTGCCCCCTCTGTTAGGCTGTAGATTTAGTGGATAATGCCCACCAGTCTTGTTGCCTAGGCTTCCACGTTGTAATTGGAGTATGGTCCACACTGGAAAGAAAGTTTCACATCAGCTATTTGGACCTCAGAGCCGTTCTCCTGGCTCTGGAGGCCTTGAAGAAGTAGCTGCTTTCTCCAGCATTCATAATATGGTTTGACAGATTGCTCTTTTAAGTATCGTACAATGGATGGCTAAGGAGAAAAGGATAATATCTGTGCTGTGATGCAGTGCTTTCTGTCTTTGAGCTGTAGACAAGGGGCATCCTTTGAGAGATTCAGATGCCTGAAGATGTGAATTTGCTGGTTCATGGAGTTCTGGATTCAGAGGCCTTGTCTAGTAATGGAGAGATAACAGATGTATTCACCTCCTACAGTGTAAGGTCCCACCTCTCCTGTTGATTCCTCTCATGCCAAGTGCAGGGATGAAAGATCAAAACTCATTCTCATCACTCCCTGGTGACTGAGAATGGTGTGATTTCACTTCCTAAAAGCTGTACTATTCTAGAACACCTTTCTGTTCCTGGCCAGGCATGTTATCCCTGACGTAGGCAGACAGCCATTTCCATCCCAGAACCTGAATCCTAATGTTAGTTTAACAAGCAGGGTTCTCTGAGGTGAGTGAGGCTGCCAGGAGACTATCCTGCCTTTGGTAGGAAAAGATTTCCATTTTGGATGGAGTGGCACTCTACACCTTCACAGCTGGTTAGCCTGATGGCACTTCTGACCTATATCAGGCACCTGTAAAATCTGGGTTTAATTTATTTCATGTTTGAGGTATACATATTAACTATTTCTGTGCATCATGACCTTGCAGAGGTCAGAACTGTGGTCTGGCACTGACTGGTCAGTTATTTCAGTAACAGAGTACTGTATTCTAGGTCCCCCTCCCCTCACAGGCACACAATGAGACCGAAACATCATGGTAGATAGGCTTGCCTGTCCTGAATCTGCTAGTTCTGAAGTGTTGAGAAGTTTGTTTCATGGAAGACTTTGTTCCCTGTGGCTATGATTTCTGTGCATAAGCATTTTAAAACATCACACCCTCCTGTAGGGAACAATATCTTGTCTTTCTCAATGACAGGGTATCCTTCAGGACAAATCTATGCATCCTGCCAAAGGTAGTTTGGGAAGTTTCCTTGCATCCATCTGCAGGTCTCCCATTTTTATTTGCAGCAGTAGAAACCAGGGGAGAAGGGTGCCTTTTTACACGTTGGACGTACACATTCAGCTCATGTTCTTCCTCAGGAGGTATCTAGTTGACTAAGATAGTCACATTCAGTTCATGCTCTTTCTGAGGACATATGAGTTTAGTTCTTTGTCTGCTTTCACCAGTGCTGTTTCCATTACTTGCTTCAAAAATTAATCTGTTGCAGATATTTTTACAGTGGCCATTTAGTTTGCAACATACAACTTCAACCATTGTCTCGACAACAACTCTGAAAGTCTGTCCACCAGGACCTAGCTTTCTGAGTACTGGCCTGAGGCAATCCTTTGTTATTGATGATAATTGCCAGAGATTAAAACAAACAAGGCCGCACCAGGAATGTCTGTTTTACTTAAAAGTGTTGATGTTAAGTTGTCAATCTCGCCTTCATTCTTGCTTGATGGGTTCGGAGCCGATCCTCGGCTCCGACTCGGCACTTGCTTTAGCTCGAGAACTCCTTTTACCAGCTCGAGGCAGCCCCATATCCCATGATGCAAGGCGGTAAGTACCCAGATCTCGTTTGCCGCTTCGCTTAGGAGGTCTTCTTTTACCAGCTCCTGGTAAGTTGTTCACATTTGTGATATTTAAGCCCCTTTTTAGTCTAAAACTCATTTATTGATAGTTTAAGTTTACTTTTCTACCCTTTCTGACAGAAATTCCCTGTCTCCTTTAATTTTTTGTTAGTCAATTTTTTCCCTATCCCATCCCCCCCCTGTTAGGGTGTGTGTGTTGGTTTTTTATAGAATACCTCTTGGTATTTTGTTTAAGTTAATTTTGACTGGTGTGTGTGTGTGTGTTGTGTTTTTCGGCACCATGTCAAAGGAGAGGGTCTCAGGTTTTAAGAAGTGTGACTCGTGCTGTCAGAAGATGTCTCTGACAGACGGTCACACTTCTTGCCTGTATTGTCTGGGCCCTCTTCACCTGCAGGACTCCTGTGCTATTTGTCACTCCTTCAGCCAGAGAGTCCTGCAGGAGAGACAATAAGTTGATTCTTAGGGGCCTTCTTGCCGGAGGGCTCTCCGCTAAGTCGGCTCCACCAAAATCAACAAAACCTGCCAAGGCCCAGGCTTCTGTATCTAAGCCTGCGGCCTCGGCCCGACTGCATTGAGTCGAGATCGCCCGCTGGAGCCGATTCTGGCTTGAAAGCTTCGGCACCGATGGCTATCGGTGCCGAATCTGTATTGTCCGCCGATGTCGGCTCCGATCGGTTCCGACACCCATGTGGCACAGGCATCGGTGTCGGCTCCGATCGGCTCCGACACCCTTACTTTGGTGGCTGTATCGGCTCTGGCTGGGGGCGGTACATCAAACTTCCTGTCGGCTCCGAAGTCGGCTCCGACGGGATCTATAGTATCGGCTCCGATGGCTCATTCCAGGAAGAGGTCGAGGTCTCCTTCCTTGGAGCCGATACTTTCGGCTCCGGCTTCACCTCTTCTATCGGAACGGAGCCATCGGAGCCGATCTTCAAGGTCATCCAGGTTGTCAGATCATGACCTAGAGAGAGTGGTCAGTAGATTACTCAAGTCACAGGTACTGGCCCAAATGTTACACAGTCCGTCTCAGCAGACGACTGTTGGTCCACACCCCGTTACAGTTCCTCCTTCAACTCTACCCCAGAGCTTGGAGTTGGAGTCTTCGGGCATGGTTACTGCTACGGCTGGAGGACGGATACCCCCTTCTGTTCCTTCAGCCTCTACTCTTATCTCCTCTTCGAGACCTTCCTTAGAGGGATTCGGTGGTCGGGCTTCCATGGTCTCCTCCGAGGGGTGAGTGGCATCGACCCTTGTCCGAACCCGCTCTGCCACATGGAGCCTCGGCCTTGGTGAGCTCGGCTCCGACATCTGCCTCGGAGACTTCCCTTTCAGTGGTCCCTGGAGTTCCTAGCTCTTCGGAGCGGGTTCTCTCGGACCTGTCTGGGAGGGGAGCATTCGAGGTGATGAAGAGTGTACTGGCCACTGGTATCAGTCAGCAGTCTGTTCCCGTAGCTCCTCCCTCTATAGTACCTGTTGACATCTCTGCCACTTCTCTTGCTACAGGACCCAGAGATCCTCCGCCTCAGGTTTCCCCATTGGGAATTTCCCCCTCTTCCGAGGATTCTCCTGATGTTTCGGGAGATCCTCCTAGGAAGAGGACTTGTAAGAGGAAGCATGTAGACTCCGGCGAGTCTGTCACTTCGGATACTGACTTTGATGAGTGAGAGGGATCCCCTAGATCCGCCTCTGAGGATGTCTCCTTCTCAGACATCCTAGAACTTCTGAAACAGAGGGGAAACTGGCCCACCAACAATCCCTCTGAGGATGAGTCAGTATACCTAGAGGCGTTTGGATCTCGGCCCTCCACCTCCTGGGTGTCTCCGCCTTTCGACCCCCTTATGCAGGTTATTGCACGAAAGGCATGGGCAGCTCCTGACTCTGTAGAGCCAGTCCCTAGGAGGCCTTCTAAATTTATCACTGCCCCGAGTGACAAACAATTCCTTACCAAGGGTGTCCCCGCTGATGCCATGGTGGTGGCTGCGCCACCAAAAGGAACTTGCAGATCCTTCCGTGCCCGTCCATCCTCCTAATAAGGACTCTAGGACCATGGATAGGTACGGTAAGCGGATGTTTTCCTCAGCGACCTTTGCTATGCGTTCGCTGAATTACCTATGTCACTTCACCAGACTCCAAAGGGATATCCTGAAGGAGCTGGGAGAAGTAGTTCAGGATCCTACAGCTGCAGGAGCTCAAGATAAGATTGCTTCGCAGCTAGGAACCCTCAATTCCGTTGTTAACTCCTCCATGCGGCTAATATCTTATGCTGCGGATGGAGCAGGTAGAGCCGCAGGCACAGGTGTGGCTCTTAGACGCCAAGCCTGGATGCGGCTATGTGATTTTGCGGATCCCTTTAAGGCGTCCTTCACAAATTCTCCCTTTGATGGGTCAGCTTTGTTTGGCCCTCAGGTGAAGGAAACCTTGACCAGGTGCGAGCAGGACGGCAAGACTCTTTCTGCTGTTGGAGTCCGTTTTTCCACCCCTTCTAGGCCTTATCCCAAAGGACAGAAGGGCGGGAAGATGTGGTTCCGTAAATCCCAAGGAGTCATGCCGGATTCATGTGGTCAGTTTACCCCTAGAGGCAGAGGGGGTAACAATAACAGACGCTCTAGAGGCAGAGGGGTCCAAGAACCAGGGAAACAGGGAGCCTCTCTCTGACAAGCCCTTTCAGCATCCCTGAGGTGTTGCCTGGCTGTCCCTCCTTGGAGGCAGTCGGGGGAAGATTATCACTGTACCCAGAAGCCTGGCATTCCCTCACTCAAGACAGATGGGTACAGTCGATCATATCCAAGGGTTACATAATTCCTTTCAAGGAAAGTCCTTTCCCCTCAAATTCCCTTCCAGATGTACCACCCGGTCTAAGGGACATTGCAGAGTTAGAAATCGCAAAACTACTGCAAAAAAGAGCCATTCAGCCAGTTACAATAGACCATTCAGAGCCCGGAATCTACTCAAGGTTCTTTTGGTCCCAAAAAGACGGGAGACTGGAGACCAATATTGGATCTCAGCAGACTCAACAAGTCTGTCAAGAAGACAAGATTCCGAATGGTCACTCTTCAGTCAATTCTGCCTTCTTACAGAAGGACAACTGGATGTGCTCAATAGATCTTCAGGATGCGTACTATCACATCAAAATTCACAGACGCTCCAGGAGATTTCTCCGCTTCCGGCTGGGGTCCAGTCACTTCCAGTTCAGAGCCCTGCCCTTTGGTCTCACTACAGCCCCCAGAGTGTTCACCAAATGCATGGCAGTGGTTACGGCTCACCTGAGACGTCAAGGATTCCAGGTGTTTCCGTATCTCGACGACTGGCTCCTGTCAGCCACCACCAGGCATCAGCTTATACAAGCCAGGGATTACACAATAGGCCTTTGTTCTCATTTGGGCATCTCAATCAACTTCGAAAAGTCATCCTTATCGCCCTGCCAGTCTATTACCTTCATAGGCTAAAACTTAAACACTGTTCGGATGTCAGCTACCCTTACAGAACAAAGAGATTCAGACATTCAGACTCATGTCAGGATCATTCTGGCCAGCAAGAAAATACAGGCCAGAATGGTTCTGAAGGTATTAGGTCTCATGGCTGCGGCCATTACACTTCTTCCCCTGGCTCGATTCTACATGCGCCTTCTTCAGTGGATGCTGTTCACACAGTGGTCATACCAGCAACTTCTAATGCGTCACCAGATTCTGGTGACACAAACATGCAAAGAACATCTTGCTTGGTGGATCACATCGTCTCAGGTTCACCAAGGCAGGTGCTTTGTACCTCCGTCCCGATAGCCACTGTCACCACGGATGCCTCCCTGATCGGGTGGGGGTCATTATCAGGGCAGGATGGTTCATGGGACGTGGCAACCGTTCGAGTACCATCTGCACATAAATGTCCTGGAGATGAGAGCAGTGCTTTTAACGTTGCAAGCCCTCAACGACTTTCTTCCCGTAGGGACAATTGCAGTCCACACAGATAACATGTCTGTAGTTTGGTATATCAACAAACAGGGCGGAACCAAGTCCTACCCCTTGTGTCGAGAAGCGCTCAGACTTTGGCAATGGGTGATCTCCTCTCATCGGTTTCTGGTAGCAACGCATATCCCTGGGAAAACCAACATTATAGCGGACAGATTGAGCAGAGCTATCCTCATGCCTCACGAGTGGTCTCTCAAGCAATCTATAGCGGAAGAGATTTTTCTGGAATGGGGTCGTCCATGTTGCGATCTTTTGCTACTCCCCAAAACAGCAAATGTCCAGACTTCTTCAGCCTCTTCCTCTATCAGGCCATCCCCCAGAGACGCTCTGACCCAGGATTGGCCCCAGGGACTTCTTTATGCCTTCCTCCATTTCCTCTGATCCCTCAGGTGATCCAGAAAGCTACCGTTTTGAGAGCCAAATTGATTCTCATTGCCCCTTACTGGCCTCGACAAGTTTGGTTCCGTTCCTCCATCATCACCTTTTGGTGCAGCCGTGGCATCTGGACCCAGTGCCAGATCTACTGATTCACCAATCCGGTCAGCTGCACCGGTCAATCCCCTCTCTCAACCTCACAGCATGGTTGCTCCACTTCCTTCGTTAGCCAGGCTTCCTTTGATCTCTAACCCTGTTAGAGACATCATAGTAGCTTCACTAAAATCCTCTACCAGGAGGATTTACACAAGCAAATGGAACGTTTCTCTTATTGGGCTAAGGCCCAAAATATTGATCCTTTTACTGCCCCTGTTCAGGCAGTTCTGGACTTCTTAGCAGAGATTTTTCATGCAGGCTCCTCTTCTTCCACAGTCAGAGTTCAATTGGCTGCTATTTCTAATTTTCATGTCGGGATAGCAGATCATAATATTATGTCCCATAGGCTCTGCAGGGCCTTCTTGAAAGGAATTTTCCTACTAAAGCCTCCAATCAGGAATCCTCCTCCTCAGTGGGATCTAAATTTAGTGCTGACATCCTTGATTCTTCCCCTTCGAGCCAGCTGTTTCTTGTTCCCTGAAATATCTTTCTTGGAAAACTTTATTCCTAGTGGCTATTACATCTGCCAGGAGGGTGTCTGAACTTCATGCTCTTTCGGTTCGACCCCCCCATTTGATTTTTCACAAAGACAGAGTATCTTTGAGAACTAATCCACCCTTTTTACCTAACCTCGCTTCAAAGTACAATCTGAATCAATCCATTGATCTCCTGTATTTTTCCTAACTATTCAGATAGAGCTGAACAAAAGCTACATTATCTTGACGCCCACCGTCAACTTAGATATTATTTGGACAGAACAAAAAGTTAGAAAATCTGATCAACTTTTTGTTTCCTAAGCGGATAATAAAAAGGCCTTCCTGTTTCTAAAGTGACTTTGTCCAGATGGCTTTCTTCGGTCATCACTGAAATTTATACTCAGGGGAAAACAGCTGTGCTCAAAACCTAAAGCACATTCAACTAGGAGTTTAGCTACTTCTACAGCTTTTCAAGCTAGACTTCCTTTGGACACTATTTGTGCGGCGCCACTTGGGCCACTCCTCACACTTTTGTTTCCCATTACAAATTGGACTTGGCCTCCAGGGACAGAGCCAGTTTTGGCTCTACAGTCCTCAAGAGTTTGTTCCATTGAGCCACCCAGGATAGAGGTGCTAGGACGCGGTCCCATCAAGCAAGAATGAAGGCGAGATTGACAACTTAACATTAAGTTATGTACCTACCATAACGTTCCATGTTAGTTGTCTTCTCGCCTTCTTTCTTGCGACCTCCCTCCTTCCCCTGGCCTGGACAGACCTTGTATAAGAAACTATTATACTAAAGACCATTCAGACCTGGTCCTTTTTCCATCTGTAAGTTTCTTCTTCCTTTGGGAAGTATTTTATGCTTGGTGTTATTGCCCTTTGTCAACAAATGAGATCTGGGTACTTACCGCCTTGCATCATGGGATATGGGGCTGCCTCGAGCTGGTAAAAGGAGTTCTCGAGCTAAAGCAAGTGCCGAGTCGGAGCCGAGGATCGGCTCCGAACCCATCAAGCAAGAAAGAAGGCGAGAGAAGACAACTAACATGGAACGTTATGGTAGGTACATAACTTCTTATTTTTCATGTAAGTTACTGCTACAGTAGTATTTATTAAATATAGGAATCGGATATAGGCTGATGTTTATCTGACTTATCCAACTCTCAGGGTTGTACTTATGGAATGACACAAGACAACATACTCCCCACTTGAGGAGAAACTTCTGTATCGTAGATAAATGGTGACATCTGCCTAGGCCATCTTGACCTTCAGTTTTTAAGTTTACGTAGTTTAGAGTTTAAAGTTCGGACTAAACAAATAAAGAGCTGATGTTGCCTTTTTCCTCCATTCCTCAACTGATGGGTCTCAGCTCTGACCTCTTATCTGGCCTCGACCACTGCATTACACTTTTAGACTCTGTAGCTCAAGCTCTTCTCTTTGACCATAATGCCATCTTCTCCTTAGTTACCTCATAGATTACTAGACTAATGATTGGGGGGAGGGCCTTTCTAAGCCTAGCCAAGTTTTCATGAAAGAATGATGTCTTGTACCTAAATAGAACAGGGCCAGGTATTTATAAGCTACATCTGTCCATAAGGGACATGGGTGCCAGGCCCAGTGTAAATTTCCTATTTCCCATCCACTGGTCTAGGTTGCTGTTAAACTGTGTAATAGATGAACTCAGCTTCACATGGAAAGGAAGCCTGTTCCATAGTAGGGGCACTCTCTGAGACACACATCTTTCTCTCCAGCATGTTTTTGTTTAAGTCACAGACAAAATCCAGGTCCCTAGACTTTGTTTTTATGCTACTGTTTGACTTACAAATATGTAGGCGATTCATAAGTGTGAGGTTTGCAGATGCCTTGTAAGCCAGACATAGAACACCTTTCAGCAATCTATAGGAGACTGAGTAGAGGAAAGGGCTTTAAGGCACTCTGCATAAGGCAGGTTTGTTGTACCTTGTATTCTTTTTGTAAGGAACCTCTGAGGTCACTCTGGTTGCTGCATATGCCTGGTCAGGTACATATCAAAGGGAGCATTGTACTCTGGTCTGATAAGGGAGGGGTACAGTGGGATAATGACCTGTTTGGAAATAGATGCCATGCTCTTCAAAATGGCAGCATAAAAGGATTTCTTCATCACTGTGGCCACATGGTGGTTGAAGTTAAGGCTACTGTCTATGTGTGTACCTAGATCCCTGACCACTGGGTCAACTCCTAGGTGTGTAATGTCTACATGGTAATTAGCTGGGATGGCTGACTTACAAAAGGGTACAGTTATGCATTTTTTAACGTTGAGCTTAAGGCCATGGCTTTGTCACCATTTATTACTCAAGAGATAGGCCTTCTTGAAGAATGCTAGTGTCTGCAGTAACCTCCAGCTTACAATCATCTGCAAACCTAGCCATAAACCTTCAGCATTTGCTTCCATTTTAGATAAATAGATCCGAAAAGTTGAGGTAAGCTGTGTGTGCAGTCTTGCCTTCATCCAGTGCTTTCGTGACCCTCTCAAAAAAAAAAAAGTTCATGTTTAATAGCCATGACTTTCCTTTAACAAAGCTGAGCTATGATGGGCTCAGCATTTGCAGGTTATCTATGTCCTAATTTCTCCTCTTCATGATGATTCTTTCCAATGCCTTACATGTGAGGTTGGTCAGACTTATGGGCCTTTAGTTACCTGGATCAGTGGTTGGACCTTCTTTGTGCAGGGGAATGACTGCAGCCATCTTCCATTCCTTGGGCACAAAACCTGACTGTAGTCTCCAGTTGAAAAGTGATTCAAGTGGACCAGAGAGGTTATGTTTCATGCTGCTTATTAAGCATCCCGAGATGTTATTGGGGCCCACTGATGGTGTTTTTGCTGTTGGAAAGTATGTTCCTGAATAATGGTTGGGGGGATTGTGGTATGCAGTATTTCCTTTGTCCTTTCGGGGGGTGGATTTGAGTTTAACATGTCAGCCAAAAGGTTGGCAATGGCCTCCGGTTCAATGTGGATGATGCCATTTGCAATAAGTTCTGTGCATTGTTGCATAATTTCCCTGAGGTTATGGACATAGCTGTAGAAAAATTTGTTGTTGTTCTTTGCCTTAGAACTATTTTTTTCACATTTAGCCTTTGAAGTATTAATTATCCCTCTTAGCTGCCTGTTTAGATTGGTCAGGGGACTTTTAGTATGTATGGCTTTGTTTCCTTTATGCTTGGCCAAGATTTTTTTTCTTTTGTTGTATAACCAGTTGATATTGTGATTCCACCAGGGTGGCTTGTCTTTTGAGTTTTTTATTCTTAATATGAGTGGGCACATCTCACTCTTTTTACAGCTATCAGTATGGTTGTACAAATATTTTGTCAATACCTCAGCATATGCGGTGGTGTCTGCTGGGTTTGGGGGTGCTTGACATTTAGCTAAGGTGCCACTTAGTAAGAGAGAGGTTAGCCTTGGAAAAGTTGCTAAAGGTTTTTTGATGTTCTTCATCTCACATTGCTGCAGTCCTTACATATGGGTAGTCCGCTGTCCTCGGTCGGCCCGAATACCAAAGTATTAGGCTGACGTCGGTCAGGGCGCTTTAAACTGACATCAGGACGTCAGGGTACAAAAGCGCATGACCAACGTCATTTCCTCAGTCTTTTTTGCCACATGGTCCGATGCAGAAGCAGCGTTGCAAGTGCCGTTCGGCGTTCTGAAATTTTTTTGAATTTGGAGTTTCAGACCGAATCCAAGTTGGCTAAGTACCCGTAGAATATTTTGGTTTTTTCTTGCCTCAGTGTTTTACCGGATGTCAGAAAAAGTGAATAACTGTATTTCTTGTGGGAAACAGATACCGCATAGGGATTATCATTCTTTGTGTATTCCTTGTTTGGGGCCTGAGCACGACGTTGTTGCGTCTCGCTTTTGTGCTAGGTTCAATAAACGCACTATTAAGCGAAGGTTGGATTGTGCTAGGCTGGTCTTTGGGAAGCGGTGCAATTATAATATGCCGTCGGATTCTCCGCCCGCTTCTAAGAAGCGCAAAGACAAAGCAGTTAAACCCAGGCAAGATGAGTCGTCCGTTCTGGACGCCGGTTCTTTAGAGGCTTCAGTGGAACCAGTGGTTCCGACGGAGACTTCTCTGGAGTCTCAGGGGGAGACTTTGATTTTGCAGGAGGTGGTCTCTCAGGAGGCAGGTCAGGCTGAAGGGGCTTCTCAAGTTACTGTACTCCCCTCCCTTCCTAGGGTGGTTAGGCCTTCTCCTTCTGTTTCCAAGGCTTCTCCCAGAGGCAGGCCAGTTTTAGCTTCTGTTGGTGTCACTCCTAGTTCAGCAGGGTCTGTGCCTAAGAAGCACATGCTTAAAATGGCAGAAGATTTGATTACTCTGATTAGAGGTTCTTTGCCCTCCTGATAAGAGGCCTAGGGTGGAGCCAGAGTTGGGAAGTTTTGAGCAGGCTTTGGATGTTTCAGAGTCTTCAGCTGAAGACTTGCAGGAGTACTCTCCTTATTCTGATTCTGATGCAGATGATTCCACTCCTTCTGCTTCTCCTCCAGATTATTTTTCTTTTCAGAGACACTTCATTCTATGAGGGAACATTTTAAGTGGGAAGGTCAGGACTTCTCTGATTCTCGGAAAAGGCTTAGGAATTTTGCTGTTACCCCAGCATAGGCCCTTGGCTATACCCCCTGTTCTGGATGTTGTGGAAGATGTGTTTGCAGAGGCTTCACTTAATCCTGATTCTCTGCCTCCTGCTCCTGTTAAACCGGATTGGTATTACAGGGTGCCTGAGGCTCATAAATATCTTTATAAGAGTCCTAGGGCGGACCCAGAAACTATTAGTCAGGGACCTAAGTGTGTCAAGGCCTCTGTTGTAAAAAATCCGGTTCCTCTAGATAAAGAAGCCAGAGCTTTGGATAGATGGGGAAAGAAGGTCTATACATCTTCTACCTTAGCTATGAGGGCTTTGAATTGCCAGTTTCATATGTTGAAATATCAAAACTTTCTTCTTTCTCAATTGAAGTCTAAGGTGGATGCTCTGGCGGAAGGCATTGAGTGTAAGGAATTACAAGATTTGGTGCATGTCTCTGAACAGGTGGGTAAGCATTCATTACAGTGTGGTTTTGATGCTGTGCAGGCCTCGTCTAGGGTGGCTGCCACTGGCTCAGTTCTTCGCAGGCACGCCTGGCTGAAGGATCAGAATTTATCTGACCATGTTAAGACAAGGATTTTGGATGCTCCTTTGCAGTCTGATGTGTTGTTTGGTTCACCTGTGGAGTCAGTCTTGAAGAAAATGGAAGACAAGGCTAAGTCTATGCAGGCTGTTAAAGATTTGCAAGTTCAGCCTCCGAAGTTTAGTAGGAATTGGCCTGCTAAGGGGTGGACGTATCCTTCTTATGATTCCCAGTCTAGGGGTAGATCTAGACGTGGTAGGGGCAGAGCTCAGAGTTCTTTCAGACCTAGAACAGGGAGTTCACCTGCACAATCTTCGGGTGAGGGCAGGGGCCAGTCCTTTCGTAAACAGGCCCAATGACCTACTTTTTCAGCTGCCAGATCCTTCTTGCCTGGCAGCACCTTTGGGAGGAAGGTTAGCACTCTTCAAGGAAAATTGGATGTTGATTACCCAAGACAAATGGGTATTGGATATCATACACCAGGGTTACAAGTTTTATTTCCATACATTGCCTCCTTTCAAAGGCATGCCGGACGTTCCTCCTCAGCAAAGACTAGAGGCTCACAAACAAATTTCTCTACTACTTCAAATAGGGGCCATACAACCGGTCCCTCTGCCAGAAGTGGGCCTAGGATTTTATTCTCGCCTGTTCCTAGTACCAAAGAAAGGAAACACGTGGAGACCAATTTTGGATTTATCTATCCTCAACACATATCTGGACATTCCCAAGTTCAAAATGTTGACGTTACAACAGCTTTTACCTCTGTTGGGCAAAGATCACTGGATGGTGACTCTGGATCTCAAGGAAGCTTACCTTCATGTTCCTATCAGGCCCAGTTGCAGGAAGTATCTGCGTTTTCGGGCTGGGACTTCACATTATCAGTTCTCTGCATTGCCCTTTGGCTTATCTACTGCGCCCAGAGTGTTCACGAAGGTTCTGGCTCCAGTGGTAGCTTTCTTCCAGCTAAGAGGAATACAAATCTATCCTTATTTGGACGATTGCCTGATTCTGGCCCAAGAAAAGGACGAACTTCTTCATCATTTACAGTATGTGATGGCAGTGTTAAGATGCCTGGGGTATTCTGTGAACGAAATAAAGTCCAGTCTAGTACCCTCTCAGGACATGTGCTTTCTGGGTGTGAGACTGAATACAGCATCCCAGATGGCCTTTTTGACCCCGGACAAACAAAAGAATCTTTCTCTTTACTTCCACCAATTGTCTCGTCAGTCCAGGCTGACTGCAAGGACAGTCCTTCAAGCCTTGGGGTTCATGGCATCTTGTATTCTGGTACTTCCCAATGCCAAACTGCATATGAGGAAGCTACAGTGGTATCTCAAGAATGTATGGACACAGCACTGCCAAGATTTGGACACTGTCATTCAGATAATACCTTGCATTCAAAAGGAATTTTTGTGGTGGGCTCAGGAATGTCACCTAAACAAGGGACTCTCTATGACCCGGCCAGGGGCGAGTCAGATTTTAACGACAGATGCCTCAGACAAAGCTTGGGGAGCTCATCTAAATGGAAAATGGGTACAAGACACGTGGCCTGCCAGACTTCAACATCTACATATCAACTTGAAGGAGATGTTAGCAGTCCAATTTGCATTGATAGCTTTCAAGGATTTACTTCTTCCAGGGCAGGTGTTGATTCAAACAGACAACACAACTGTCATGTGGTACATCAACAAGCAAGGGGAACGATTCTTATCCTCTATGCAGACAAGCAATGATTTTGTGGGAGACTGCTCTCAGTTTACAGCTAAATCTTCAGGCAAGGTTTCTGCCAGGAGCACAGAACTCCTTAGCAGATGTGTTGAGCAGACAAATTATGGATCCCCACGAGTGGAAATTGGATCCTCATGTATTTCAGAGATTGACAGTGTTATGGGGAACTCCAGACATAGATCTGTTCGCTTCTCCACTAAATTACCAGCTGCCAAAGTTTTGCACATAAAGGTTTCATCCCACAGCTTGGAAAGTGGATGCTCTCTCTTTCAATTGGAGCAATCTTCACGTGTATGCCTTTCCACCTCTGCCTCTCCTCCCAAAGGTACTGCTGAAGGTCAGACAGGACAAGCCAAACATGATTTTAATAGCTCCAGATTGGCCTTGACAGCACTGGTACCCATTACTGAGAAGTCTGGTACAGGAGCCTCCATGGCCTTTGCCTTCGATTCCTCACCTGCTGTCTCAGGAGAACAGTCATTTACTCAATGTCAAACTTCATTCTCTACATCTGACAGCCTGGCATATTCTGTTCTAGACCCTGGAGGGTCTCAGCTTCCACAACAAGTTTTGAATGTTATTTTGGAGGCCAGAAGGCCTAGTACAAGGAAAGTTTACGCAGATAAATGGAGGAGATTTTTATTTTGGAGTACAGCAAAGGACTTTGATGTTTCTAAACCTAATTTAAGTGTTGCGCTTCAATACCTTACTGAGTTATTGGACAAAGGTTTGTCCTTCTCCTCTATAAAGGTTCATGCTGCAGCAATTTCTGCTCACTATGACTGTGACCCACCATTATTTTCTCAGCCTTTGTTTAAGCAATTCCTTAGAGGGGCAAAGAATATAAGACCCCCGTAGAGCTCCTACTCCTGCTTGGGATCTCAATTTTGTGTTGGAGAAACTCACTCTACAACCTTTTGAGCCTGCAGCATCGGCAGAGTTGAAATATTTATCATGGAAGACTGCTTTTTTGTTGGCCATTACCTCTGCGAGAAGGGTTTCTGAATTACAGGCCCTTATGGCAGTTGAGCCTTTCTTAATTTTCCACAAGGATAGGGTGTCTTTGCGTACTAACCCTTCTTTTATGCCTAAAGTGGTTTCTAGTGTGGCTTTAAACCAATCTATTCATTTGCCTACTTTTTATGCAAACCCCCAAAATAAAGGGGAAAGGATTTTGCACACTTTGGATATACACAGACAGTTGCGATATTATTTGAGCAGAACTACAGGGTTCAGGCAGTCTCAGCAGTTGTTTGTTTCTTTTGCTTTGGGTTCTCAGGGCAAACCTGTTTCAAAACAAACTATTTCTAAGTGGATTGGTTTTGTATTGCTTTCTGTTATTCCCATCATGGTAAGGAGATTCCAGCTGGGATTAGGCCTCATTCCACTAGGGCTACTGCCACTTCTACAGCTTTTTTAAGGGGGGTGGCTACTAAGGATATTTTGGAAGCAGCTACTTGGAGTTCAGTGCATACTTTCTCTAAGCATTATCACCTTCCACTTTACTCTAAATCTAGGGCTGGATTTGCCACTGCAATTTTACAGGGCATTTTGGCAGCTCCTAATGCTTTATAGTTTTGCCATCCTCCCTTACCTCTGCTTTGGGATTCTACCCATATGTAAGGACTGCAGCAATGTGAGATGAAGAACATAGTACAGATGTTCTTCATCCCACATTGCTGCAGTCCTAACACTAGGGTAGTCCGCTGTCCCAGTCGGCCCGAATACCAAAGTATATGGCTGACATCGGTCAAGGCGCATTAGTCTGACGTCAGGACGTCAGGGTACAAATGCGCATGACCGACGTCATATCCTCAGTCTTTTTTGCCGCATGGTCCGATGCAGAAGCAGTTTTGCGAGTGCAGGTTGGCGTTCTGAAATTTTCTGAAGTCGGAGTTTCAGACCGAATCAAAGTTGGCTAAGTACCCCGTTGGGGAATATTTTGTTTTTTTCTTGCCTCAGTATTTAACCGGATGTCAGAAAAAGTGAATAACTGTATTTCTTGTGGGAAACAGATACCTCATAGGGATTACCATACTTTGTGTATTCCTTGCTTAGGGCCTGAGCACGACGTTGTTGGATGTCGCTCTTGTGCTAGATTTAACAAACGCACTATAAAGGGAAGATTAGACTGTGCCAGGTTAGTTTTTGGGAAGCGTTGTAATTATAAAATGCCGTCGGATGCTCCGACGCCCGCTTCGTCCAAAAAGCGCAAGGACAAGTCAGCAAAGCCTAGGTTGGAAGAACCGTCTGTCCCGGACGTCGGTTCTTTAGAGGGCTCGGTGGAGCCGGAGGTTCTGCCAGAAGTCTCTTTGCAGTCTCAGGGAGAGACTTTACTGTTACAGGATGTTTCCTCTCTGGAGGTAGGCCAGGCTGAGGGGGCTTCTCAGGTAGCTGTTCTCCCCTCCCTTCCTAAGGTGGTTAGGCCCTCCTTCTGTTTCCAAGGCTTCTTCGAGAGGCAGGCCAGGTTTTACTTCAGTGGGGGTTTCTCCTAGTTCTTCAGGGTCTCTGCCTAAGAAACATATGCTTAAAATGGCAGAAGATTTGATCACTATGATTAGAGGTTCTATGCCCCCTCCTGATAAGAGGCCTAGGGTGGAACCTGAGTTTGAGAGTTTTGAGCAGTGTTCGGAGGCTTCTGAGTCTTCGGCTGAAGACTTACAGGAGTATCCTCCTTATTCTGATTCTGATGTGGATGATTCTACTCCTTCGGCTTCTCCTCCTGAGGATTTTTCTTTTTCAGAGACTCTTCATTCCATGAGGGAACATTTTAAATGGGAAGGACAAGATTTCTCTGATTCCAGGAAGAGGCTTAGGGAATTTTTGTTTTTACCCCAGCATAGGCCTTTAGCTATACCTCCTGTTCTGAATGTGGTGGAAGATGTTTTTGCAGAGGCTTCCCTGAACCCTTATTCTTTGCCTCCTGCCCCAGTTAAACCGGACAGGTATTATAGGGTGCCTGAAGCTCATAAGTATCTTTTTAAGAGTCCTAGGGCAGACCCAGAAACTGTTTCTCAGGGGCCTAAAGGTGTTAAGGCTTCTGTTGTTAAAAATCCTGTTCCTCCTGATAAAGAGGCAAGGGCTTTGGATAGATGGGGAAAGAAAGTGTATACTTCTTCCACTTTAGCCATGAGGGCTTTGAATTGCCAGTTCCACATGTTAAAATATCAAAATTATCTCCTTTCACAATTGCAGTCTAAGGTGGATGCTCTGGCGGAAGGTATTGAGTGTAAAGAGTTGCAGGATTTAGTTCATGTGTCTGAACAGGTGGGTAAACATTCCTTGCAATGTGGTTTTGATGCTGTGCAGGCCTCTTGAGGGTGGCTGCCACTGGTTCTGTTCTTCGCAGGCACGCCTGGCTGAGGGATCAGAATTTAGCTGAGCATGTTAAGACAAGGATTTTGGATGCTCCGTTACAGTCTGATGTGTTGTTTGGTTCGCCCGTGGAAGCAGTTTTAAAGAAAATGGAGGACAAGGCTAAGTCTATGCAGACTGTTAAAGATTTTTTGCAGGTTCAGCCCCAGTTTAGTAGAAATTGGCCTACTAAGGGATGGGCATATCCTTCTTATGATTCCCAGTCTAGGGGTAGATCTAGACGTGGTAGGGGCAGAGCTCAAGGTTCTTTTAGGCCTAGAACAGGAGTTCACCTGCTCAATCTTCTGGTGAGGGCAGGGGTCAGTCCTTTCAGAACAGACCCAATGACCTGCCTTTTCAGCTGCCAGTGCTTTCTCGTCTGGCAGCACCTTTGGGAGGAAGGCTGGCACTTTTCAAAGAAAATTGGAGTTTAATTACCCAGGACAGATGGGTATTGGATATCATTCACCACGGTTACAGGTTTTATTTCCATACCTTGCCTCCTTTCAAAGGCATGCCAGACATTCCTCCTCTACAAAGAAAAGAGGCTCACAAGCAAATTTCTCTGTTACTCCAAATAGGGGCCATTCAGCCGGTTCCTGTGCCAGAAAGGGGCCTAGGATTTTATTCTCGCCTGTTCCTAGTGCCAAAGAAGGGGAACACGTGGAGACCAATTTTGGATTTATCTATCCTCAACACTTATCTGGACATTCCCAAGTTCAAAATGTTGACGTTACAACAGCTTTTACCTCTACTGGGCAAGGATCACTGGATGGTAACTTTGGATCTCAAGGAGGCTTACCTTCATGTGCCTATCAGACTAAGTTGCAGGAAGTATCTGCGTTTTCGAGCTGGGAATTCCCATTATCAGTTCTCTGCATTGCCCTTTGGCTTATCTACTGCCCAGAGTATTCACAAAAGTTCTGGCTCCAGTGATAGCTTACTTCAGGCTAAAAGGAATACAAATCTATCCTTACTTGGACGACTGCCTGATTCTGGCTCAAGAAAAGGAAGACCTTTTACAGCATTTGGAATATGTGATAGCAGTGCTAAGATGCCTGGGGTATTCTGTGAACGAAATAAAGTCCAGTCTAGTACCCTCTCAAGACATGTGCTTTCTGGGTGTGAGACTGAATACAGCAACCCAGATGGCCTTTTAACCCCGGACAAACAAAAGAATCTTTCCCTGTACTTCCATCAACTATCTCTTCAGTCCGGCTGACTGCAAGGACAGTCCTTCAAGCCTTAGGGTTCATGGCATCTTGTATTCTGGTGCTTCCCAATGCCAAACTGCATATGAGGAAGCTGCAATGGTACCTCAAAAATGTATGGACACAGCACTGCCAGGATTTGGACACTGTCATTCAAATAATACCTTGCATTCAAAAGGAATTTTTGTGGTGGGCTCAGGAATGTCACCTAAACAAGGGACTCTCTGTGACCCGGCCAGAGGCGAGTCAGATTCTAACGACAGATGCCTCAGACATAGCCTGGGGAGCTCATCTGAATGGAAAGTGGATACAAGACAAGTGGCCTGCCAGACTACAGCATCTACATTTCAACATGAAGGAGATGTTAGCAGTCCAGTTTGCATTAATGGCTTTCAAGGATTTACTTCTTCCAGGGCAGGTGTTGATTCTAACAGACAACACAGCTGTCATGTGGTACATCAACAAACAAGGGGGAACACATTCTTATCCCCTATGCAGGCAAGCAATGATTTTATGGGAGACTGCGCTCAGCTTGCAACTAACTCTTTAGGCAAGGTTTCTGCCGGGAGCACAGAACTCCTTAGCAGATGTGTTAAGCAGACAAATCATGGATCCCCACGAGTGGAAACTGGATCTTCATGTATTTCGGAAATTGACAGTGTCATGGGGAACTCCAGACATAGATCTGTTCGCTTCTCCACTAAACCACCAGCTGCCAAAGTTTTGCACAAAAAGGTTTCATCAACTGGATCTTCATGTATTTCGGAAATTGACAGTGTCATGGGGAACTCCAGACATAGATCTGTTCGCTTCTCCACTAAACCACCAGCTGCCAAAGTTTTGCACAAAAAGGTTTCATCACACAGCTTGGAAAGTGGATGCTCTTTCTTTCAGTTGGAAAAATCTTCATGTGTATGCCTTTCCACCTCTGCCTCTTCTCCCAAAGGTACTCCTAAAGGTCAGACAAGACAAGCCAAGGATGATTTTAATAGCTCCAGATTGGCCTCGGCAACACTGGTACCCATTACTGAGGAGTCTGGTAAGGAAGCCTCCATGGCCTTTACCTTTGATTCCACACCTATTGTCTCAGAGGGACGGTCATCTACTCAATGTCAAGCTTCACTCTCTTCATCTGACAGCCTGGCATATTCTGTTTTGAAACACAGTAGGTCTCAACTTCCTCAACAAGTTTTGAATGTGATTATGGAAGCCAGAAGACCTAGTACAAGGAAAGTGTACTCAGAAAAATGGAAGAGATTTTTATTTTGGAGTGCAGCAAAGGATTTGGAGGTTTCTGAGCCTAATTTGAGTGTGGCTCTTCAATATCTTGCTGAGTTATTGGACAAAGGTTTGTCTTTCTCTTCCATTAAGATTCATGCTGCAGCAATTTCAGCTCACTGTGATTGTGACCCACCATTGTTTTCTCATCCTTTGTTCAAGCAATTTCTTAGAGAGGCAAAGAATATAAGACCCCCACGTAGAGCTCCTACTCCTGCTTGGGATCTCAATTTTGTGTTGGAGAAACTTACTCTACAACCTTTTGAGCCTCATGCTACTGCTGAATTGAAATACTTGTCATGGAAGACTGCTTTTTTGTTGGCCATTACTTCTGCAAGAAGGGTTTCTGAATTGCAGGCCCTCATGGCGGTTGAGCCTTTTTTGATTTTCCATAAGGACAGGGTATCATTACGTACTAATCCTTCCTTTATGCCTAAGGTGGTTTCTAGTGTGGCTTTAAACCAAACTATTCATTTGCCTACTTTTTATGCAGATCCCCAAAATAAGGGGGAAAAGATTTTGCACACTTTAGATGTACACAGGCAGTTGCGTTATTATTTAAGCAGGACTAAGGATTTTAGGCAGTCTCAGCAGTTGTTTGTTTCTTTTGCTTTGAGTTCTCAGGGCAAGCCTGTGTCAAAACAAACTATTTCTAAGTGGATTGGGTTTTGCATTACATTTTGTTATTCCCATCATGGCAAGGAGATTCCAGCTGGGATTAGGCCTCATTCCACCAGGGCTACTGCCACTTCAACAGCATTTCTAAGGGGGGTGGCAACTAAGGATATTTTGGAGGCAGCTACTTGGAGTTCAGTGCATACTTTCTCTAAGCACTACCACCTTCCTCTCTACTCTAAATCCAGGGCTGGTTTTGCCACGGCTATTTTGCAGGGCATGTTGACAGCTCCTGCTTCCTTATGATTTGCCAGCCTCCCTTACCTCTGCTTTGGGATTCTACCCAAGTGTTAGGACTGCAGCAATGTGGGATGAAGAACATAGTACAGTTTTGTACCTACCATAAATGTAGATGTTCAAGATCCACATTGCTGCAGTCCAATTTACCTCCTCCTTCCCTCTGTGTTTAGGGGTGGTTGTGTGGGTGGGTTGTACCTTTGTAAATTTGTATATATTGTATATATTTTGGGTACAAGAGTGTTTGGTGTTTTTTGGTTTTGGCCTTATCTTGTTAGGGTCTTCTGACATCTGGGGCAAGAAAAGACTGAGGATATGACGTCGGTCATGCGCATTTGTACCCTGACGTCCTGACGTCAGACTAATGCGCCTTGACCGACGTCAGCCATATACTTTGGTATTCGGGCCGACTGGGACAGCGGACTACCCTAGTGTTAGGACTGCAGCAATGTGGATCTTCGAACATCTACATTTATGGTAGGTACAAAACTGTACTTTTTGTTGAATCCCCGATTTTAATTTTTTATTTCAAGCAATGCTGCCTTATGATCAGATCTGATGAGTAAAGACATTACATTGGCTGAGGAACATCACCCCCCCATGTCCATGAATACAAGGTCAACGATGTCTGTACCCCTATTAGGAGAATGGAGAGACTGTTCCAGGATGTTGGTAGCAACAAAGTTTAGGAATTGCTGGACGTATATTAGAAGTGGTGTAGGATTCCCAGTCTATAGAAGAGTAGTTGAAATCCCCCATGTATATCATATTGGGTTGAATGGTGAGGGACTCTAGTACATTGAAGTAGGTAGTATGGGTTTCCTGGGGCATGGAGGAGGACCTTTAGGTTGCAAGGATATGGTATGGCACTCTGTTTATGGTGAGTTGCACATGTATGAGTTCCAGTGGGTCATACACTTTAACTAGGCTGGATGTGAGGTTGATTTTAATATAGACTGAGACTCCTTCACCTTTAGTTCCCCCTGTGCAGTAGCTGGTCTTAAAAGTGTGACAGGCATTATAACCTTGCATTGCTGGGGTACTGTCCAAGACTTTAAACCATGTCTCTGTTATTAGACAGATGTCTATACTCTCCAGGAGTGGAGTTTCTTGTTGAGACTTATAGCATTGAGCAGTACAAGCTTCGGATATTCCTTTGTAGGGTCAATTAAGTTAAGAGGTTTATCAGTTTGGAGTTTTCTAAAAAAGGCACTAATGTGGGTGGTAAAGTTCTTTGCCAGTATCTGAAATGCTAGAGGGAATAAGTGCAGATGATCCATAGCAAAGCAGTGTGATCTGTCAACCATGCCCTCCCAGGCCATCAAATATTCTACCTCCTCAGATTGACACCAGAAGCTAAGCTAGTTGTTAGTCAATCATTTTCTGTTGGTAACGTGGCATCAACCTTGGAAAAGGTAGTATGCTGCTCAGTGCCTACCTGCAACACGTAATCAGTGAGCTCGATCATGTCTCACTTCATATAGTCAAGGGAGGTACGTCTTATGTCATTAACACCCCCATGGATTATGACAGTCGATGTCCATCGTGTTTCACTGTTGCGGTCCTAACAAATGGGTTATCTGACTCCCGGTAGCCCTCAGTTGGCCAGAATACCAAAGGTAAGTAAAAATGCTGTCGGTTGTAAAGGACGTCAGGGCGTCCGATACAAAATGAGGCAGCTGACATCACTTCCTCAGTCTTCCTTGCCACAGAGCCCGAAGCAGAAGCTTTTCATGCATGAGTGCCGGTCGGCAGTTTACCTTTGTTGGTTTCCGACTACAAGAGTTGAAGTCTACTACAGCTAAGTACCCCTTTGGGGATTCTCTTTTCTTGCCTTAACGAATGTCAGAAAAAGTTAATAATTGCCTTACCTGTGGAAAGCAGATTCCCCATAGAGATTTTCATTCCCATTGCATTATTTGTTTAGGCCTTGACCACAACGTTCCCAATTGTGATCTCTGTGCCTCCTTTAATCCGCATACTATCCGTCGTCGGGCTAACATTTGGCTAGGCATTTTAGAGTTTGGCCTAAGTTCGTTGGTATGGCGTCTGCCGGTCTTCAGGCTTCGGATGTTCTGAAAGTTCTGTTGTAAGGATAAGGACCGCGAAAGGCCTCAGAAAGCTAAGTCCTCGGATGAGGTTAAGTTGGTCGTCAGTCAGGTGGTAGCCAGTGAGACGCCTTTGCAGTCCCTGCAGTCTGCAGATGTACAACAGCAGGCCTTGGTTGAGTCCGAGTCTCTTAGGCCTTCGACCTCCATTTTGCCTTCTGACCTGTCGCCGGTCGCCTCTTCTGCTGGAGCCGGAGCCGCTAAGCTGCCTCTGTTTTGCGTTCTGACAGCAACAAACTTCTTCCTTCAACCTCTGCTGCAACTTCGGCGGTTGCCAGGCCTCCCGAGTCCTTCAGGCTTGCAGGTAAATCTTCCATTCATAAGATGTGAAAAGGCAGGCTCAAGCTTCTTCTCGTTCTCCTCAATCACAAATTGTTAAAATGGCTAATGATTTGTTGATTCTTATTAGGGGTTCTCAGCCTCCTCCTTCTAAAAGGAGTAGGGATGTTCCTCCTGAGGTTTTGTCCTGCTCAGGTTCTGTTTCTTCCAGCATTTCTGCTGATGAAGAGGAATTTTCTCAGGCTTTTTCTCCTTTTGAGGATTCAAATGCAGAGGAGTCCATCCCTTCGGCCTCTCCTCCAGAGGATTTCTCTTTTGGTGATGCTTTAAATACCCTCAGAGAACATTTTAAATGGGAAAGTTGGGATTATCCTCAATCCAAGTAACGGATTAGGGAGTTTCTGGATTTACCTCAACATAAGCCTCTTCCTATTCCCCCTGTGTTGGAAGTTGTTAATGTGTTTCTGGAAAATTCCTTGTCTCCAAATTTGGTTCCTCCTGCTCCCAGGAAACCTGACAGGTACTACAGAGTCCCTGAGTCTCATATGTTTCTTTTCAGGAGTCCGTTGGCGGATCCAGAGGTTATTTCTCAGGGCCCTAAAGGAGTTAAGGCCACTGTTACCAGGAATCCTGTTCTCTCTGACAGGGAGTCTAGGAATCTAGATAGGTGGGGCAAGAAGGTTTATACCTCTGCCACCCTAGCTATTAGGGCTACTAATTGTCTACTTCATATGCTGAAATATCAGCAGCACACCTTGGAGGCTATTAAGTCTAGGATAGCAAGTGTACCTCTTTTGGCAGATTGTAAAGACATGCAGGATTTACTGAATTCAGCCAGTCTGGTCAATAAGCATTCTTTGCATTGTGGTTTTGACATCCTTGAGGCCTCCAGCAGAGCTACGGCTACTGAATCTGTTATTAGAAGGCACGCTTGGCTCAGAGAACAGCCTCTTCCAGAACCTGTCAAGGCTAAGCTTTTGGATGTACCTTTGCATAAAGACAATCTTTTTGGCAGCAAAGCAGAGGAGGTACTCAAGAAGATGGAGGGTAAGGCCAAGTCCATGCAAACTGTTAAGGATTTTCTGCAAGTTCAACCCCCTCACTTTGCCAGGAATTACCCTTCCCAAGGGTTGGACCTTTCCTGATACCAGCAGACAGAACCATTCCAGGACTAGAGGTTAGAAATCTTCTAGGGGGCAGGGAGCTACCCCTCAAAGGTCTAGGTGTTGGCAGGCTTCCACTTCTAAAGGGGGAAGCGCAAACCCTGCATCTCAATCAAAACACTCAATGACTTTTTACAACTTCTGCCTGCTCTAGCTTGCCGGGACAGTCCTTTTAGGGGAAGGTTGGCCCTTTTTGCAGATGTCTGGGCCACTATCACAGATGACAAATGGGTGCTCAGAATGGTGTCCCTAGGGCACAAGTTTTCTTTCCGCACCTTTCCAGCTCCCAAGGGATTCCCGGACGTTTCTCCAAATCAAAGGGCAGAAGTAAAAAAAAAAAAAAAAAAAATTGTGTTTGTCTCATCTGGGAGCAATAGAATCAGTTCCTGCTCAGCAGGTAGGCCAGGGCTTTTATTCCAGGCTTTTCCTAGTTCCAAAAAAAAGAAGGCACCTGGCATCCTATCCTGGATCTTTCCATTCTGAACTTTTTTCTCTTTTTTCTAGTAATTCCAAAGTTCAAAATGCTCACTCTGCATCAGTTGCTACCAATGCTAGAAAAGGATTCCTGGCTGGTAACCTTGGATCTCAGAAGAATATCTGCGCATTCCTATCAGGGAAAGTTGCAAGGCAGTACCTTTGTTTCAGAGTGGGCGAGCAACATTACTAATTCTCTGCGCTGCCCTTTGGCTTATCTACTGCTCCCAGAGTCTTCACAAAGTGCCTGGCCCCAGTCATTGCTTTTTGCAGGCAGAAGAAAATTCAGATTTACCCATACTTGGACGACTGTCTGATACAAGCCAGTTCTCAGTAACAGCTATTAAAGGATCTGGAATTCGTAAAGACTCTTCTCTCTTTCCTGGGTTACACTCTCAATGTGGAAAAATTGAAAATGGTACCATCCAAGGAGATAACATTCCTGGGAGCGAGTCTGAACACAGCCGCCCAGATGATGTATCTCACCCAGGAGAAGCAGACAACTCTTTCAGTTTACTTTAAGGACTTGGCAAGCCTGTCCCAGCTCCCTGCAAGGAAATACCTGCAGGCTCTGGGATTCATGGCATCTTGTATTCCCATGATTCCATATGCAAGACTGCATATGAGAAAATTGTAATGGTACCTCAAGAACATTTGGTGTCAACACACAGAGGACCTGGATATGATGATTCCTCTGCTTCCATCTCTGCAGACGGAGTTTCTATGGTGGGCAAAAGCCTGTCTACAAAACAAAGGCATGCCTTTTTGGACACTTCTTGCCACTCAAGTTCTGACTACAAACGCATCGGACTACTCCTGGGGAGCACACCTGTATTGCAGATGCATTCAGGGGTGTTGGAACGCCCAGCAGATGCACATAAATCTAAGAGTTGATTGCAGTTCAACAGGCCTTATTAGCTTTCAAGCATCTTCTTTCTCCAGGGACCCTGCTTGTCAGGACAGACAACACCACGGTCATGTGATACATCAACAAGCAGGGAGGGACTCACTCTTACCCCCTGTGCAGACAAACATGGATCTTTGGTCCATGACAGCATCCCTGGACGTGCATCTCCTAGCTCAGTTTCTTCCAGGAAGGCTCAGTGTTTTGGCAGACCAGTTGAGCAGGCAAACTCTGGATCGACACGAGTGGCAGCTGAACAGAGCAGTCTTTTACAGCATCATTCAATGTTGGAGCACTCCTCAGGTGGATCTTTTTTCCTTCCCAGTCAACCATCTGCTACCTCTCTTTTGCACCAGACCGCAGCACAGCAGAGCCTGGAAAGTGGATGCGCTGTCCTTCCCTTGGACGTTGCTATCAGTGTACGCCTTCCCTCCTCTTCCGCTTCTTCCCAGAGTATTAGTGAAGATCAGGGACGAACGTCCAAGGACTATTCTCATAGCTCTGGACTGGCCCAGACAGCATTGGTATCCGCTGCTTCCTCTGAAGCCAGATCTTTTGATTCAGGAAACGGGAAACATTCTACATCCACATCTTCAGTCTCTCCATTTGGCAGCATGGCTCATTGTATGACTCCTTCCTTTTCTTCCTCCCTTTCCCAACAGGTGGTTGACGTGCTGAGGGAGGCCAAGGAGGCCTAGCACTAGGAAATCCTATGCTGGCAAATGGGAAAGGTTATCTCAATGGATGCAGGCTAGAGGGGAGTCAGCTTCTCAGCCTACCCTTCCTCTGATCCTGGAATACCTGGCTGATTTGCTTCAGGGTGGTCTTTTTCCTCTATCAAGATTCATGCTTCAGCCATCTCTGCTCATTGTTCTCTTGAACAGCCCATTTTCTCTCATCCCCTGATGAAAATGTTTCTCAGAGGTGCTTGCAATTTACCTCCCAGAAGAGCACCTACTCCAGCCTGGGATATTAATTTTGTTCTGGAGAAACTCACACTTCCTCCTTTTGAGCCAGCTGCCTCTACAGATTTAAAGCTTCTCTCTTGGAAGACCGCCTTCCTCTTGGCCATAACTTCAGCAAGGAGGGTTTCGGAGCTGCAAGCTTTGATGGCCGTGGAGCCTTTTCTTATTTTTCATGCAGATAGTCTCTCTGAGGACTAATCCCTCTTTTATGCCTAAGGTGGTTTCCAGCCTGACTCTTAATCAGTCCATATACCTTCCTACCTTCTTTCCTAATCCTCGCAGTAAAGGTGAAAGGATCCTACATTCTCTTGATGTGCACAGACAACTCAGGTTTTTTTCTGGACTGGACTAAGGACCTTCGGAAATCAGCATAGTTATTGGTCAGTTTTGCCCCTGGAGCCCAGGACAAGGCTATTTCTAAGCAAACCATTTCTAAATGGATTGCACATTGCATTTCTTTTTGTTATTCCTTTCATGGCAAAGCTCCGCTTCAAGGGGTTAGAAGCCACTCTACTAGAGCGGCTTCCACTTCTGCAGCCTTTCTAAGGGGTGTCCCTACTAAAGGCATTTTGGAGGCTACCACATGGTCTTCTATTCACACTTTCACAAAACATTATAATTTGCCTCTGTTTTCCAGAACCAGGGCAGGGTTTGCCACTGCATTGTTGCAGGGCATTATCTCCAACCCTTGATGCTGTTGGTTCCTCCCCCCTTTTTTCTCTGGGCTTTGGTAATCAACCCATTTGTTAGGACTGCAACAGTGAAACACGAACATAGTACAGTTGTTTTCACTTACCATAAATGTAGATGTTCGAGTGTATTCACTGTTGCAGTCCTGGTTTCCCTTCCTCCTTCCCCCTTTTTTCTGGTCCTCTCCTATTCTCTTTTCCTGAGGTACAGGCTTAATTTATTTGTCAAATTGATTTTTGATTTAAGCCTTATTTTCTGGGGGCTCCTGACTGTTATGGCAAGAAAGACTGAGGGCTCCTGACTGTTATGGCAAGAAAGACTGAGGAAGTGACATCTGCTGCCTCCTTTTGTATCGGATGCCCTGATGTCCTTTACAACTGACGGCAACAGACGTCATTTTTACTTACCTTTGGTATTCTGGCCGACTGAGGGCTACAGGGAGCTGGATAACCCATTTGTTAGGACTGCAACAGTGAATACACTCGAACATCTACATTTATGGTAAGTGTACACAACTGTACTTTCTGGTACCTGTGGTTCAATGACTAGAGTGCATGTGTGACTTGATGGATCTTAGCCCTGGAAATTCAGCTAACAGTGACACTCTCCTTATTCAGTCTGGTGAGGGGGAAGTCTGTGTGCCTCATTACAGAATCACCAATGACAAGGAAGTTTGGCTGTGTGCTGGTTTGCCTTAAGGGCTTACCAGTAGAGGCATTGGATACCATGTTACTATGTGTAAGCTGTGGATGGTGTTTTTAAAGGAGTGTTCACACGTGATGGCTGAGGGACCCTTTTTTTGATTGCGCTTTGCAGGAGGTCTTAGTGTTTTAGGAAGGTTACCTGTAAGTGCCTCAGCATAAGTAGCTTTGTGTTAGGATCTTTAGCCTGGGCAATGGGTGTGGTGCAGGTATCATTGACAACTTCTTTAGGATTAGTTTTGGTTGTATGAGAGAGCTTTGCCAACAGCATTAGTGTATTTACACCTCTCACATACTTTGTTTTATTAAGATTACATGGGTTGTCTGTGTACATGAGGCACTTGCTCCAGTGCCTCAGTATACCCATCTCAACCAGATTGGCCACAAAGAGAGTTAGAAAGTGCATACCCAAGGCTTCTCATCTGCTAGGGAGGAGTGAGGGAAATTTAAATATTGAGTTGGTCAATAAGACAAGGAACTTCATGAGCAATGCTCAGCTATGCTCAAACTATATGCTGTAGTAGTTAAAAAAATAAATAAATCTGTGTAGACTGTAAGGGTATTTCAAGGGAAGCTTACACTGCTAGAGATCTGTGTCTACACAGATTACAAGGGAAAGTTACACTGTGAGATATTGGCAACTTTACAGATCACTGCTATGAGATATTGGCAACTGTACTGATCACTGCTAGGTGCTGCTGCGCAAAGAGCAGCAGTTCTAACTAAATACTGTTAAAAAAAAGGGTAGGTCAAAAAGTGCAGATATTCAACACAAAATCACTCGATGCAGCTGTGACAAAAATCATGCAAAAAAGTGCCGTAAGTCTTAGCTTGCTCATAGGTTACGAGCCAAAGTGTTGTACAACTGCAGTGCTTAAATAGCTGAAGAGATTCAATAAAAAAAGAAAAAACAGCGCACTCTTCTTTCCTTTACATAATCCTGGGCCAGAAAATAACCCGGTGAAATGGAAGTAAGGCAGTTTTAACTAAAGAGTGTAAAAAAGGTCAGAAAGTGCAGATATTCAAAACAGAAACATTCAATACTGCTATAACAAAAGTAATCTGAGAAACAAGTACCAAAACAGTGGGTATGGTAATGTATTTCCTTTTTTTAGAGTTTAGCAGAAACCATCAACAGTCTTCTTCTCAAGTAGCATGGTCACCAAATTCCCCAGGCACAGAGATTCAAATTTTTAAACAAGCTAGCCCTCTACCCAATCAAAGGCACAATAAGACTTACAGCAGCAGTTCCTAGCTCAGAAGGGGATAGGCTATTTTCCCCTGCCACAAGAGTGTAGACCACAAACCTTCCTAATGTAAAATAAATGGTTTGGAGCCCAAGTGCTTCAACTAGAACAAAGACACTTAGAATAAACAGGCACAATAAGCCTTCACAAGCAAGAGGCTGCCCTCTCCTTCCACAAGAGTGTAGACAACAAACTTTCTTAATGTAAAGTAACTGAGTTGGAGCCCAAGTGCTTAAACCAGAAGTGAGACAATTTTAGCTTATGTTAGTTACCTCGGATCTCGTGTGCTGCATTAGCATTTGAACATGGTCACCGTGGGCTCGAGCAGGTCTTGGTTAGATAAATACTTTTTGGCTTATCTTAGTTGCCTTTTTTCTTTATCTATATTCCTCTCTTTTTTTTTTCCATAAAAAAAATTGAGATTTAAAGCTTTTCTAAGGATCTAAATCTTTTCCTTGTTTGTCAGTTGTATCATCGGTCCTTGAGTCCTTGTTCGTTTTTCTTTCTTGCTACCTAACTGTAGGTACCATTTTCTATTGCCATTGCTGGTATTTATTGGGTTGTGTATGCCTTTGTAAGTAGCCATCTTTCCATTGCTTGTATTTCTGCTAACATTCTGCATTTTTCCTTTTGTATGTTTCTCCTTGCTGTTGCCTTTGTCTTTACTTAATATAAACATGAGGTTCAAGAAGTGCTCCTTATGTGGACATAAGATTCCAAACTCAGATGCTCATTCTGTGTGTGGATATTGTCTTTGAACATGTCATTTGACTACAGAGTGCGAGATATGGAAAAATAAGTTAATTCTTAAGGGCCTACTTCCTTCATCATCTTCCTCTAATTCTGGAGCTCCATCCTCTTTCAAAAAAATCTTCAGGAGAGGCTGCAGACAAAAGCTAAAGAATTGAGGAAGCTTTCCTCAGATCACTGTTCTCCTTCAACTTTTTCAGGTTCAGCACTGCCCGAGCAAATCTTGAAAACTTTGGCTCTGTCAACCTGTTCAGGTCCGACCCTGACAAAATCAAAAATCTTAGATCCGACTACCCCCTCATATCCAACCCAAGTGAAATCAAAGTCACCTCAAGCTGCAACTAAGTTCTCTCCAGAGTCAGTAACTTCGAGGATGCACTCACCATTCCTGCAGAACACTCCTCGAAGGGTATCTCACCGACCTTCAGCCTCTTCCTCCCTCAAATCATCTAGCAGCCTAACAGAAGCAGTTGTGGATAGGATGATGAGTTTCTTAGAACCCAGATTCAGTTGAGAGTTTTTCAGGCTCCAGCTCCCACTGGATCTGTGAGCTTACCTCCAGTACAACCCCGACCTTTGATTCCTACTCTTATCCGTCCATTGGTTTCAGAAACTTCAGACCCAAGATTTCTAAGCTTGTCTGTGTTGGATCTGAAGACCTGGCCCTTTATGACTCTGACACCTTCTCTGACTCAGAGAGCTCCGAGACCGTTGGACCCAGAAGAGTCTCAGAGCTGTAGTACTGGAGCCAGATCCGGAGGAGGGTTGGGTTCAACTCTGATGTTTTCAGAACAGTTTCTTCCTGTCTGAGCAAGACAGCTCAGCTCCGACCCCTACGTCAAGGCTGGAGCATCCTGGCAGTTCGAGACGTGGTTCTCCCATGGCTTCTGCTTTTGACATAGTGAAGAGAGCTTTTTCCACCTTCGTGAACAAGACATCCTTGCCTGCCTCTGGTCCACTGCATCCGCAACTGTCGACGATGGGTCTTTTCATCCTGTCTCATAGGGACGGCCAGTCCAGTCAAGTCCGGAGACTGTCTTCGTTCAGGACATCACTGGCACTTCCGAGTCCTCCCTGGAACCTCCAATTGGAAAGCCTTCTTGGAAGCATACATGGAAGAGGAAAGACTTAGACTCTCTACAAGAGTCATTAACTGAAGACACTGACTTTGATGAAGGGGAAGGATCCCCCAGATCATCCCTTGAGGCTGTATCTTTTGGCGAAATACTCAAACTTTTGCGATAAGAAAGGTGGTTAGTCTTCCAACTTCCGTTCCCAAGAAGAGTCAATGTTTCTCAAGGCTTTCGGAGCTGGCTCCGCTAAGACTTGGGCAGTCCCCCAGTGGATGAGATGGTAGACCTCATCTCCTGCTGAGCATGGAAGGATTCAAATGTTAAAGAACTCGTTCCCTAAAGACCAGACGGATATCTCGTTGCAGCCAAGGATATGACTCATTGGTGCATGGGCCCCCCCAGTGGATGCTATGGTAGTTGCAGCAGCCACCAAGAAAGAGCTCGTGGAACAGTTGTATGTCCTTTAATATATTGCTGTTTGTTAGCATGTGATGCTTTTGTGTGCTTCTTTACTTACTCCTTTATCTTATTAGATGGTGGTACTTTACGCTGTTTTGTCAAAATTGTACCATTTAACTGTATCTTTGCATGTTTTTAACTAAGGCATAATCTTTCAGTGCTTCTTTAGCCTTTTGTAGAAACATTTGTTGTACTAGCCATGTTTGCCACTCCATTGGTATCAGAAAAAAAGATAGTCTGGCATTCAGCAATCTCTTTTATAAGCAGGCTCCCTTTAGTAGTCACAGTGCAAGGCTGCGGCTACATACTGTAAGGGACATCAGACTGCAGAGAAAACGTCAGATGTGGTCTGATGTGTGCCTGCAGCTAACTTGCTTACATATTATGAATTTCTGTAGCAATGATCGTATTTGTTTGAGCATCTACTTCGATAAGGCCAGTTTACTAATGACACTGTGTTTTTTCCTACTGTATGACCCTGACATTTACATCTAGGAAGATTTTAGGCCACATGAGTAATCAATACACAAGTGTCAGAAGACATGAAAGCCCTTGCAGGTAGACATATATGCGTACTTTGCAGGGCAACATTTATTCTGTTACAGTCCCATCAGAAGGTGCTCTTAATGGGTATGTGAAAGGCTGCCACTAGAAAACTGTGCATGGGTTTGTGAAACATTATTTCACATGCAACCAAACAATAAAGGATGTCAATTTTATCACAATAGTACTTGGATATTTCTTCCAAAATTAGCAGTTCTGCCCCTTTTTTGCAGATTTTTTTAAGTTCTACAAAAGTTGTACCACATAACTGTCAACTTTTTGAAGAGTTCTATGCTCTCGGCAGATTGTATGGTTATTTGTAATGAGTTTCATAGCTGCCCAAACCTGTAATGGAAAAATAAATCTCTAATATTTGTTCTCATTTGGGGTAATTTAACAGATGTTCTTCATCTCACATTGCTGCAGTCCTTACACTTGGGTAGTCCGCTGTCCTCGGTTGGCCCGACTATCAAAGTATAAGGCTGACGTCGGTCAAGGCGCATTTGACTGACATCAGGACGTCAGGGTACAAATGCGCATGACCGACGTCATATCCTCAGTCTTTTTTGCCGCATGGTCCGATGCAGAAGCAGCGTTGCAAGTGCCGGTTGGCGTTCTGACATTTTTCGAATTCGGAGTTTCAGACCGAGTCAAAGTTGGCTAAGTACCCCGTTGGGGAATATTTTAGTTTTTTCTTGCCTCAGTGGTTTAACGGATGTCAGAAAAAGTGAATAACTGTATTTCTTGTGGGAAACAGATACCGCATAGAGATTATCATACTTTGTGTATTCCTTGTTTAGGGCCTGAGCACGACGTTGTTGGGTGTCGCTCTTGTGCTAGATTCAATAAGCGCACTATAAAGAGAAGGTTAGATTGTGCCAGGTTAGTCTTCGGGAAGCGGTGTAATTATAGAATGCCGTCGGATGCTCCGACGCCCGCTTCTTCGAAGAAGCGCAAGGACAAAGCTGCTAAGCCTAGGCTAGAAGAACCGTCCGTTCCGGACGCCGGTTCTTCAGAGGTGTCGGTGGAGCCGGTGGTTCCACCGGAGGTTTCTTTGGAGTCCCAGGGAGAGACTTTGTTATTGCAGGATGTGGCCACTCAGGAGGCAGGTCAGGCCGAAGGGGCTTCTCAGGTTACTGTACTCCCCTCCCTTCCTAGGGTGGTTAGGCCCTCTACTTCTGTTTCCAAGGCTTCCCCCAGAGGCAGGCCAGGTTTAGCTTCAGTTGGTGTCACCCCTAGTACTTCGGGAACTGTGCCCAAGAAGCATATGCTTAAGATGGCAGAAGATTTGATTACCTTGATTAGAGGTTCTATGCCCCCTCCTGATAAGAGACCTAGGGTGGAACCTGAGCTAGGGAGTTTTGAGCAGGCTTCGGATGTTTCAGAGTCTTCGGCTGAAGACTTGCAGGAGTAGTCTCCTTATTCTGATTCTGATGTGGTTGATTTTACTCCTTCTGCTTCTCCTCCTGAGGATTTTTCTTTTTCAGAGACTCTTCATTCCATGAGGGAGCATTTTAAGTGAGAAGGTCAGGACTTCTCTGATTCCAGGAAAAGGCTTAGGGAATTTTTGTTTTTACCCCAACATAGGCCTTTGGCTATACCTCCTGTTCTGGATGTGGTGGAAGATGTTTTTGCAGAGGCTTCTCTTAATCCTGATTCTTTGCCTCCTGCTCCTGTTAAACCGGATAGGTATTACAGGGTGCCTGAAGCTCATAAGTATCTTTTTAAGAGTCCTAGGGCAGACCCAGAAACTGTTAGTCAGGGGCCTAAAGGTGTTAAGGCTTCTGTTGTCAAAAATCCGGTTCCTCAGGATAAAGAGGCCAGGGCTTTGGATAGATGGGGAAAGAAAGTTTATACTTCCTCCACCCTAGCTATGAGGGCCTTGAATTGCCAGTTTCACATGTTGAAATACCAAAACTATCTCCTTTCACAATTGAAGTCTAAGGTAGATGCTCTGGCGGAAGGTATTGAGTGTAAAGAGTTACGAGATTTAGTGCATGTTTCTGAACAGGTGGGTAAGCATTCTTTGCAATGTGGTTTTGATGCTGTACAGGCCTCGTCTAGGGTGGCTGCCACTGGGTCAGTTCTTCGCAGGCACGCCTGGCTGAGGATCAGAATTTATCTGACCATGTTAAGACAAGGATTTTAGATGCTCCTTTGCAATCTGATGTGTTGTTTGGTTCTCCTGTTGAGGCAGTCTTAAAGAAAATGGAAGACAAGGCTAAGTCTATGCAGACTGTTAAAGATTTTTTGCAGGTTCAGCCTCCGAAGTTTAGTAGAAATTGTCCTACCAAGGGGTGGACGTATCCTTCTTATGATTCCCAGTCTAGGGGTAGGTCTAGACGTGGTAGGGGCAGAGCTCAGGGCTCTTTCAGGCCTAGAACAGGGAGTTCGCCTGCACAGTCTTCCGGTGAGGGCAGGGGTCAGTCCTTTCGTAAACAGACCCAATGACTTACCTTTTCAGCTGCCAGAGCCTTCACGACTGGCAGCACCTTTGGGAGGAAGGTTGGCACTCTTCAAGGAAAATTGGAGTTTAATTACCCAAGACAGATGGGTATTGGATATCATACACCACGGTTACAGGTTTTATTTCCATACCTTGCCTCCTTTCACAGGCATGCCAGACGTTCCTCCTCAGCAAAGAATAGAGGCTCACAAACAAATTTCTCTGTTACTTCAAATAGGGGCCATACAGCCGGTCCCTATGCCAGAAGTGGGCCTAGGATTTTATTCTCGCCTGTTCCTAGTACCAAAGAAAGGGAACACGTGGAGACCAATTTTGGATTTATCTACCCTCAACACTTATCTGGACATTCCCAAGTTCAAAATGTTGGCGTCACAACAGCTCTTACCTCTGCTGGGCAAAGATCATTGGATGGTAACTTTGGATCTCAAGGAGGCTTACCTTCATGTTCCTATCAGAATGAGTTGCAGGAAGTATCTGCGTTGGCTGGGACTTCTCATTATCAGTTCTCTGCATTGCCCTTTGGCTTATCTACTGCCCAGAGTGTTCACGAACGTTCTGGCTCCAGTGATAGCTTTCCTCAGGCTAAAAGGAATACAGATCTATCCTTATTTGGACGATTGCCTGATTCTGGCTCAAGGAAGGGACGAGCTTCTTCATCATTTGGAATATGTGATAGCAGTGCTAAGATGCCTGGGGTATTCTGTGAACGAAATAAAGTCCAGTCTAGTACCCTCTCAGGACATGTGCTTTCTGGGTGTAAGACTGAATACAGCATCCCAGATGGCCTTTTGACCCCAGACAAACAAAAGAATCTTTCCCTTTACTTTCATCAATTGTCTCATCAGTCCAGGCTGACTGCAAGGACAGTCCTTCAAGCCTTGGGGTTCATGGCATCTTGTATTCTGGTGCTTCCCAATGCCAAACTGCATATGAGGAAGTTACAATGGTATCTCAAAAATGTATGGACACAGCACTGCCAGGATTTGGACACTGTCATTCAAATAATACCTTGCATTCAAAAGGAGTTGTTGTGGTGGGCTCAGGAATGTCACCTAAACAAGGGACTCTCTGTGACCCGGCCAGAGGCGAGTCAGATTCTAACGACAGATGCCTCAGACAAAGCTTGGGGAGCTCATCTGAATGGAAAGTGGATACAAGACATGTGGCCTGCCAGACTACAACATCTACATATCAACCTGAAGGAGATGTTAGCAGTCCAGTTTGCATTAATAGCTTTCAAGGATTTACTTCTTCCAGGGCAGGTGTTGATTCTAACAGACAACACAACTGTCATGTGGTACATCAACAAGCAAGGGGGAACACATTCTTATCCTCTATGCAGGCAAGCAATGATTTTGTGGGAGACTGCTCTCAGTTTACAGCTAAATCTTCAGGCAAGGTTTCTGCCGGGAGCACAGAACTCCTTAGCAGATGTGTTGAGCAGGCAATTATGGATCCCCACGAGTGGAAATTGGATCCTCATGTATTTCAGAAATTGACAGTGTCATGGGGAACTCCAGACATAGATCTGTTCGCTTCTCCACTAAACCACCAGCTGCCAAAGTTTTGCACGAAAAGGTTTCATCCCACAGCTTGGAAAGTGGATGCTCTCTCTTTCAATTGGAGCAATCTTCATGTGTATGCCTTTCCACCTCTGCCTCTCCTCCCAAAGGTACTACTAAAGGCCAGACAGGACAAGCCAAGGATGATTTTGATAGCTCCAGATTGGCCTCGACAGCATTGGTACCCATTACTGAGAAGCCTGGTACGGAGCCTCCATGGCCCTTACCTTGATTCCACACCTGTTGTCTCAGGAGGACAGTCATTTGCTCAATGTCAAGCTTCACTCTCTTCATCTAACAGCCTGGCATATTCTGTTTTGAACCATAGTGGGTCTCAACTTCCACAGCAAGTTTTGAATGTTATTTTGGAAGCTAGAAGGCCTAGTACAAGGAAAGTGTACGCAGATAAATGGAAGAGATTTTTATTTTGGAGTGCAGCAAAGGATTTTGATGTTTCTGAGCCTAATTTAAGTGTGGCTCTTCAATATCTTACTGAGTTACTGGACAAAGGTTTGTCCTTCTCTTCTATTAAGGTTCATGCTGCAGCAATTTCGCTCACTATGATTGTGACCCACCATTGTTTTCTCATCCTTTGTTCAAGCAATTTCTTAGAGGGGCAAAGAATATAAGACCCCACGTAGAGCTCCTACTCCTGCTTGGGATCTCAATTTTGTGTTGGAGAAACTCACTCTACAACCTTTTGAGCCTGCAGCTACTACCGAGTTGAAATATTTATCATGGAAGACTGCTTTTTTGTTGGCCATTACCTCTGCAAGAAGGGTTTCTGAGTTGCAGGCCCTTATGGCGGTTGAGCCTTTCTTAATTTTCCATAAGGATAGGGTATCTTTACGTACTAATCCTTCCTTTATGCCTAAAGTGGCTTCTAGTGTGGCTTTAAACCAAACTATTCATTTACCTACCTTTTATGCAAATCCCCAAGATAAAGGGGAAAAGATTTTGCACACTTTAGATGTACATAGGCAGTTGCGATATTATTTGGACAGAACTAAAGGGTTCAGGCAGTCTCAGCAGTTATTTGTTTCTTTTGCTTTGAGTTCTCAGGGCAAGCCTGTGTCAAAACAAACTATTTCTTAGTGGATTGGGTTTTGCATTGCTTTCTGTTATTCCCATCATGGTAAGGAGATTCCAGCTGGGATTAGGCCTCATTCCACTAGGGCTACTGCCACTTCGACAGCTTTTTTGAGGGGGGTGGCAACTAAGGATATTTTGGAGGCAGCTACTTGGAGTTCAGTGCATACTTTCTCTAGGCATTATCACCTACCACTTTATTCTAAATCTAGGGCTGGTTTTGCCACTGCTGTTTTGCAGGGCATTTTGGCAGCTCCTGCTTCCTTATAGTTTGGCCATCCTCCCTTACCTCTGCTTTGGGATTCTACCCAAGTGTAAGGACTGCAGCAATGTGAGATGAAGAACATAGTACAGTTTTGTACCTACCATAAATGTAGATGTTCGAAGATCCACATTGCTGCAGTCCAATTTACCCTCCCTCCTTCCCCTCTGTAGTTAGAGGCGGTTGTGTGGGTTGGGTTGTAAATATGGTGTATATTGTATATTTTGTACATATTTTTAGTGCTAGGTTGGTGGGTTGTTTGTTTGCTGTCTTTTGGTTTTGACCTTTCTTTCTAGGGTCTTCTGACATCTGGGGCAAGAAAAGACTGAGGATATGACGTCGGTCATGCGCATTTGTACCCTGACGTCCTGATGTCAGTCAAATGCGCCTTGACCGACGTCAGCCTTATACTTTGATAGTCAGGCCGACCGAGGACAGCGGACTACCCAAGTGTAAGGACTGCAGCAATGTGGATCTTGGAACATCTACATTTATGGTAGGTACAAAACTGTACTTTTGTTATTCTTGGTGGAAACAGTGTGATTAATGAAGGAGTTTCCCAGAGTCTAGACATATCTTCATTTCTAGATAATTTGAATGCAGTGATTAAGGCTCCTCTTTGAAGTGTATACTTGGAGTAAAAGCACAGAAGTTCATATATCTTAATGTACACCAGTTGACCAAGTTCTGTTGTCTATCTAGTATATGACTTCGGAGTACATTCTAGTTTACATACTTGTGAAGCAGTATTCAGTAAAGGGCTGTACGGCCATGGTGACCAGTGGAGACAAATCTCTTCTGTTACTGCTGGAGTAACACATGACAAGGTGTATCTGACTAGGCCATAACATTTTATGATGCTTTTAATTTGTTCATCAAACTTGGGATACAAATCTACTAAGACCCCCAGATCTCTGAATTGTGTAGCTGCTAAGATGTGGTTATCCAAGGCTTAAGAATACTCAGGATTATATATGCCATAACCTGTCACCATACACTTTTTGGCATTGGACTTCATATTCTTGGTGAGGTCTAGTAAAAAAAGCTATCAAGATAGCCTTATAATACATTATGATCAGAGATCTTGGTAAGTGTAAAACCAAATTTGCTATTATCATCAGTAAATTTGTTGATTCAAGTTTTCTCAGATATTGAACAGTCAAACGTCAACAAGCCAAAGATCAACAGGTCCAGTTCCCTGTGGGGACCCCCCCCCCCACACATACATTTATGCGTCTAAAGTTAGAGTAACTGCTGTTAATTCTAACCAAACATTTTGTATTGGTTAGCAAGTTAGTCACCCATCTAATTATGAGGGTTAACTGTCAACTTCACCATTATTTGCAATAAGGCACCTTGTGGTACCGAGTCAAGCCTTTTGGCAAGGGTCCATATAGATAATGTCAACAGCCAGGCTATTGTCCAGTGAGGAGATAATATGCTCATAAAAACTAATTAGGTTTGTTAGACATGAGCTTCCACCAAAAAAAAAAAGCCATGTAGGTGAATATCTAAAGTTTAATAACTTGAAACGAGTTTGCAAGTTCCATCTTTACTTTTTCAGTTTCCCTTTTCAGAATTTGAATTTAGGTTATGCAAATAACTCTGCAACCCTTGAACCTGTTGTTGCTATGAGCATTTGTCTGGTGTACAGGTTAAGCTGATTGGCCTATAATTATCTGTGGTGGAACATGATAGATGCTTTCATACAAGACCATCAGATTCGGCCATGGAATTTGATTTTATGGGTTTTAGTGTTTTATTGATGGCAGTAATGGTAAATACTTGTGATTTGTCAGAAATGTCAGAGTTGTAGAAGTAAGGATCTCACTGAATTATTCTCCCCCAAAATAATTGACAAATACATTTACTAATTTAGACAAACCCAGTGATGAATTAATCATCAGATTTGATTTTAAAGTGATGTTAAGGGTTTACACCCTGTTCATAAGAGTGCAATTGTTTAAATAAAGCCTTACTGTTCTTAATATTCTCAGCTAGTTTAAACTCATAGTTACTGTTTGCACACCCCCGTTTTATTTAACTTTGTTACAAGGACAAGAAAACTGCTTAAACTTGCTATTATACACATTAGTACAAGTACTTGGCAGACTGAAAAAAAAAAAAAGAAAACAATGATCAGCAAGGATAAAATATACCTCCCCGCTCCTGGCCAAAGTGAGCCCTGTGTATTCGGGCATCTCTCCTATAGGTGCACTGTGGCTAGCTCATCTAGAGCCCGTACCACTTCAGAAATACCTATTTGGAAATTAATGCCTTTACAACACTACAGACTGATTGTCATCCCCTGATCCTGAACCCTAATGCCTTGCAGCTGGGGGTGGATATCCCTTCACCATGCCCTAGCTATGCTTCTGCATGTACTACTTTTAAATATTAAGGTGGCATAGAAATTGCTATAGATATGGAGGATTATGATTGGGTCACCAATCATAACCCGTTTATTATGTGTTTGAGACATGGATGCTAAGAAATTCACCTCGAGAGCTTGAGTCTTTGTCACCCATGTCAAGAACACATAATAAGGGATTATAATCAGTGACATGATTGTAATTCTTTGTAGTGCATGGAGCTTTATCTGCTCCATGTACTACTAGTTACAGGGGGGGAAATCGCAAATTGTTTTGCTAGCTTTTAAAGCCATAAAACAGTTAATGGATGTTATCAGGCAGTGTAACAATGTACATCATGTTTACACTTATCTTTCATGCCTCTTGACTGTTCATATTTTTGGTTTGTTCCTCATAAAATCTGTGGTTTTCAGACAAACCACTGAGTATTGAAGACACTATTTAATGGCGTACATTGGCGTTTCAGAGTTTGTATTCTTCAGAAAATGCATGCTACCACAAATCATGTTATTTTTAGTAACTTTCTAAGTTCATTAGAGGAACTTGGGGACATGTTACCGGTATAGACAGCAGCCAGAATACAATCTCTTGTTCTACTGCTGCTGTCATTTGCTGATCAGTACATGCAGATTTTACTGCCTAGTGTGGGACCCAACCTTAACTTCAGCAGGGGGTGCTTAACATTAGTTAAAGTTGGGTCACATGCTACTCTGCCACTTAACTGCTTTGTCTTTTTCCAAATATTGCAGTGTAGTCACCGTGCTTCTTACACTACAGAGGTATTACTGGTAGTCTTTTTGAGTGTATAGCCTGAAGGCGGTAACATGAACTTCTTGGCACTGGAAACTTTTCTCTAGAATTGTAAAGGTTAATATTATTTCTAGCCGTCTGGCTATTCCGTTAAGTTCAGTAACTGAGAGGAGCTACCAGAAAATGTAAATCTGTGAAAGATCCGTATCTCACTTTAAGACAAGCTTTCAATGATTGTATGGATAACTTTGTGTCTTGACTGTTGCTTACTAAATTATTAAATGTTTTCTTACAAAGTACAGTTTGTGAGTCTTTTCATGTGCTGTAACAACTCTTGTGTGATTTTTTTCTAGGTCTTGACCAAAGATTTGGGAGGCAGTTCAAAATGTTCAGAGTTCACTGCAGAAATCTGTCAGCGAGTAAAAGATGCAGAGTAGAATTACCTCATGAACTAATGTCAATGTGTCTGCTGCGCGATAGTGAAAGCAACAACAATGCTGCCCGGTTTTCAGCCCTGAGCTGTTTCTGATATATGTTGGAGCACTTCTATGACACGCTGAATCTTTCATTTTCTGAACATTACTAAGGCTGACACTTTGAGAAATGTGTGCCTTTGAGCAACTTCTCCCTCTGCGTAAATGGTAGACTAATAAGGAGGATTACTACTCTGACAAGAGATGATGGTGGCATTTCATTTTTTTTTTCACACAGCAAGTACAAAGTGGTTGTACCATGCTTGTGAAGAGCTAATGGCACAGTCATTTCCCACTTCTTCAATTAACTTCATCATGAGACTTGGACTTTTTATGGCATCTTTTTGTCGGGGATACAGTTTATGCTCTTGAATGATCTTCTGTCCCTATAATATGTTGCATTTAATTGCATTGAAGTTTGATATGTGCTAAAACCTGCTGATTCTTGCATTTAAATTTCTTTAGGTATCTTTAGTGAACTACTTGTAAGTTATTGGCAACTCATTGCCGTGAAAAAGTGTTGCTTCTAGTGATAAAGGCTCTATATTATTTTTGGCAGTACTGTGGTATTTCTGCTAGCTTTGCTGCAGTTTGTCTGCTAATGCTAGATGTTGCTAAACTTTTTCTGCAAGAAGCAAATGATAGTTATAGTTGCTCAGAATTCAAGCTCTACTTTGACAAGAGGAGAATCATAGTAAAATGGGCTCAACAATCGCACAAAAAAGGTTGTGAGGATTGTTTACACCCAGTATAAGCTTTTTCATTTCTTGTCTTCTGTTCATGAGACAATGGGGTACTGGGTGTGATAATTCAGAAGTTGATACGGTTCATTTCCCACTTCCCAAGGTTTCTAACAGCAGTACAGTGCTTACCTAGTACCCCATCCTGCTATGTAGTGCCAGGTTGTTTGGGAAATGAGATGGGAGCAATGTTGCATTCTTTGTCATCTGCTGACCTGGTGGTATTCATCACGGAGGCATAATTTGCCCATTTCCTTGGCACTAGATTAGCTGATGGTGCAGGGACTGAAACTGGGCAGAAGGTGCTGTTTTCTGTAGTTGATGGCAACTGACATTGAGGGAAATATCCAGAAGGATCTTCAAACCCTTTAAATGTGTTGATGTAGAGGGCTTTAGAGTATATATCCCTTCTGTTTTACCATCCACTCAGCAGAGAGATTTTTCCAGATTAAGTTGGAGACTTCTTGGTTATTACTGTTCTACATTTCTCTGGTGCCCTGTTAGAAGTTTGAGATTTAATAGTGCTTGACCTGAAACAGGAAAACTTAAGTGTGATTAAGCACAATTAATAAACTTTGTAAACTGATGTTACACATTTAATGTGTTTTTCATGGAGGCAAGCTCCCTTCACCCCTTGTCCTTGGGGATATACTACCCGCTCCTATGTATACTGACACTTGTTTTATCTTGAAGAAATGGGACTTCTACAAGGTAAGCAATTTCAGGCATATTTATTTATTTATGCTTGTTTACTGGGACAGGGTCCTGATCAAAAATGACCAATTTCAGACCCTGCCCTTGTTGCTGTAATATAATAAAATATTTGGTTGCATAGAGTTGACACACTTATACAAAGTAGTAAAAGATGTACATGAAACAGGGACAGTTATACTCGAGTAGCTTGAATTATGTACAGTAAATGTACGTTGTTGGTAGCACATGCAGAAAATGGACAGTAACAGAGTAGCAGTGAAGCAGAGGAGGAAGAAAGAGTGAGCGAGGGAATGGAGAGTAACAAGAGATTGGGGATGCAAGAAAAATATATTTTTAGTTCAATATTGTGTAGAGGAGTACGTTGAGTGAATATGATGTACATATATACATATGATATGTATATGTGGTGCTATACTTTTCCCTGTAATCATACTTTTCGCAGTACTAAGGATCGTGTTTACTGTCTTCGAACTTGCAAAAGGAACCCGTTTTCCTGTGTGATTAGTTATGGGAATTTGTACTAATCTGTGATGAATTCTGGTGTTCAGAAATGTACATCATTCTGACTTTGACTATCTAGTGTAATGAGTAACTTTTGTGAAGTGTCTCGTGAAATATTGAATGTTCACAAGTGCAGACATTCAAAGAGAGAGATCGCTTTAGAGCCCCCTGCTATTTATATGTACTAACTGTGAGATTGCCCAGCAGCAGGGTAAGGACAAATTCCTGTGTCCCACTACAACATGATCTCATACAAAAGTCTGCTGGCAAAAACTCCTTTGGAAAGAACATTCACTCAAATGAGCGTTCACTTTTTTTAAAAACAGAAGAAAGCATTAGCTCATATGAGTGTTCACCATTTCAAACTGTACTCCTTTTAGGATATCCTGTTCTAGTATTCCCAGCATGGAACAGTTGCAATATTTCTCCAGCTCCCATGTGCCTTCTGCTGGTGCACATTTTGCCACCTACGGGATTAAGAAAGCATACTCATCCCTTGTGAATCTCCTGTTATTTTCTGAAGTTTGGCTCTTAGTTGTGATGTACATTTTTAGAAACGTATTATGCTTGATTATAATGTCACACAAACCATTTAAGTGTATTGATGATCATCAGATCACAAGTCTGAACTCATACTGGCACTAATTTGTACCTTTGGGACAGGTGTGCCGCATTAGGTTGTCACAACTGGTAATGCTTTCTTCAGTCCGTTCGCACACAGGAAAAGATGTGAAGCCTGAGGACTTCATCAATGCCAAGAAGATTGTGGCTTTGAAGCATTTTCCTTCATGTGATCCTGAGTCACTGTCAAGTTGGCAATTAGTATCAGCTGAAAACTCCCTTAAAGTCCACCACAAGAGATGACAGCCCATCCCTCACAGAGATTAAAGTCATGGCCATGGTTGGCCAGTGATTAAAAGCATTGCAGAGATGCAATTCTAGTAACAGTCATGCAGGTGTATCCTGGGATGTCACATTTACCTTTCCTTGTTGGAGCCTCCAGACCCTGACCTTGCCTGGCCAGATTATGCAGAGTAAACCTTTTACCTTTTGAGTCCTCCAGCAAAGGCACTGTGGTTGAACTTTTGCTTGTGTAGTGCAATTATCTGGCCTTCACTCACACCTCCAGGTCAATGTGGGCTCATCTGCTAGAGTAGATGAAACTCCCATTAATTATCTTGTGCTGACCTGGTCCATGGAGATTACCCAGATAATGGATGTGCTTGCTTTGTAATCTTATGGGCTCTGTCCTTGTGGATTCATGATGGCAGTATTAAGGCACAGAGTTTGGTACACTAGCTAAGTTCCATGTGTGTCTGTTGTGATGAGGTTTCATCTTCACTGGGTGTGTGTGTGTGTGTGTGTGTGTGTGTGTGTGTGTGTGTGTGTGTGTGTGTGTTCACACTCTTGAGAGACTGGGAATGTTTACTTACTGCCTGCTTGCTTCATATGTCTGGTAATCTCTGGGTGAAGTTTGGTTGCCTCTTACTGGAGCTTGTGGTAGGAGATTGCTTTACACTGTCTCATTCCCCCACCATATTAGAAGAGACTTGGAAGATTATGGTTCTTGGGTCTGAGCTGGATGACATAATGACATGACCCTTCCCTATAGCCCCTCCTGCTTCAAAGAAGGCATACTTATAAAGCATGGTAGAGACTGTTCTGTTTCCCTTTTGCCATCAACTCAGAAATGGTTGAGACAGTATCTGTAGAAGAATAGAATGTGAAACCTAGGTTCACCCCACTCTTAAAAACTGTCCTGAATTTGCCATTTATGTGGTCTTCCACCTGAATCCAGCTATTCTAAAAAGGATGGTGCTTTTTACAAGCCATCAGCTGATTGGAGTGATATCCTTACAAAGGACAGATTCATATATGGTATTTTCAGTCAAACTTAGGTCCCAGAGATAACAACACCTTTCTTTCTCACCATTTCCATTTTTCTCCTTCTTCAGGGACCAGGCTGTGGAAAAACTGAGATATTTTAGAGTTGAGAAGGTTCTGGAAAGCACAGTAATGATGACGTCTGCAGTAGACGTTTATATAACTGTTGACTGTACTGATGATGTGGCTAGAACAGCATGCTTAGGACTGCATGTTTGCAAGATAGCATATTTCTAGCTGCCATCTTTTAAGGCTGAGTTGAGGCAGACTAGCTGCCATCTTTTAAGGCTGAGTTGAGGCAGACTAGTCTGGATGCCTCCTTCTAGGCTGGTGCCCTTTTTGTTCAGGCTTCTTAGGACATGGAAGAAGTATACAAAATTAAAAAAACACAAGCTTCATCTATGGTGGATAAGGGTCTGTGGTGCTCCTTATTTCCTCCTTTTCATCTTGTCCTTGCCATTATAGGTTCATAGGTGGTTACTAGGCTAATGACCCTAGGGCCTTTACAAGTCTAGCCATGTTATACCCGTGTTCCCTTATTGACCTTGGTTAGATGGTCATTATTCACAGAGCGAGTCTGTGATCAGCACTGACTACCCTTGTCCATGAGGGACATAGGTGCCACCCCCCAGAGTGAGTTTACACCAAGAAGGAGCTCTCTTTTATAAGGAGGAGAGCCTTCAAGCATCAATAGATGTTGTCCCTTGCAGTGGCCCCATGGAAAAAGGGATAAAGCCCTGACTACTGCCCAGGTGACCTGGATTAGTGAGTCTGGGCACTAGGAAGGACAGAGGCAGAAGACTTTTGAAGTGAGTAGGCAATTGCTAGCATACCCATTAAGGAGAATGCAGCTGCTGTGCCACTGATCTTTGCAGATGTACAGAGGTACTACATGTAGCAGCTGTGGGATACTATGTTGCAAGGATGTCAGGAGACTCTGTTCCTGTGTGGGAGCATGCATAACACCTCCCAAGCAAGCAACATACAGTGGCTTCTCAGTCGCCACAATGATTACAAGGTTAGGCTCATCCCAAACTGGCCAGATTTCTACTGTCAGACTTTCTGTCTAAGAGGATGAGAGCTGATTAGTCTGTTGCCCCAGTCAGGTAATGAATGGGCCATAATGTCTCAGCCTTATTCCTGTCCCTTGGATGAACATGTGGGCAAATTGGGTGGAAGGTAGATGAGCCATTGGACTGACAAGAGGATGGAGTGAGTGATACTGCCCTCCCCATAAATCTCTAGAAGGATGGCACCACTGTCACAACCTTGACTGCTCAGTAGGACCACCCATGAGAGGCTGGTTCTCAAGTTTTCTTCAGTCTGGGCAGACATTGCCATAGATTTGGATGCATGCTTTATAGATGTGGTCTGAAACAACCACAGATTAGAGCTGTCAGGTCCTCCCAGAAACAGCTCTGATGAAATATCAGGCACACACTGTTGAGCTCCTTGAACTGGACAAAAGTCTGCTTTACAGAGGAGATGTAAAGTAGTCTTCCTTTTGTGAGAGGTGAAGGGATCTAGTCTTCCACCACTTTTTTTTCCAGAGAGGACAGGAAGTTAGCAACCCTTTTTACACCTCATTGACTTCAGAAGGACATCTGTATGTCAAGTGCTAGGTGGTGATACTCCAGTGGGTTATTCCTCTGCTGCAGTTGGATGCCCAGATTGTGGCAATGGGTAAGATGGTTGCCATTTGGCATATTATTTTTATGGTGTTCAGTTTGTACTGGAGGTTCCTTTTAGATACTCTGGATGGATTTCACTTTCATTACATTTTTGCTGCATTGTTTCTTCTGTTCTCTAGAGTATTTAACAGGGTGCTAGACATTTTGATAGAATTCTTCTAGGGGTATGGACTTCATTTGTTCCCTATGTAGATGACTGGTTCCTAGTGTCGTAGTTGAACAACTTGTTGGTAGCAGACCTGGCTTTGGTCTATCCATTTTGCAGGACCTGGGTGGTACTGTAATCTAGGAGACGTCCTGTCTTGTTCCAACATAGAAGATTACCTGTATTAAGGCAGATTTGAGCACACTGTTTAGTGTTGATTGTCCCTACCTGCACAGAGAGCCCATGAAGTTGTAACCTTGGAAGGCTTGGTAAGGTTGTGTTACAGAGAGTAGAGGCGTGACCCTTCCTTTGCCTCATCAGTCGTGTGCCGGCCCTGTCTTCTCATTTCCATTATCCATGCAAAAAGATGGAGGATGCTTTAGACAGTGAGAGGCCAGTAACTTAAAATCATCATACTATTACAGATGAGCTGTGGGCATCCCTGTCATCAGGCCCTAGAAAAATGAATGATTGCCATCTCAGTATCTGCTGCCCTTCCTCTCCTGTAGCTGTGCCTTTCATAGCATCTGACAATATTTTGTTGCTGGATTAGGAACTGTACCAGGCTTTCTCCCTTGTGAAGGGAAAGTGCAGTCCCAGTAGAAGGAGACTTAAACTAGCTAGAGCTGAGGGCAGTGTGTTTTTATACTCTTTAAGCTGCGGAAGGGAAGTTTGGATCAGGATCTGTTGTGCTTCGCTCAGGCAACCATGTTGCAATGTTGCACATGAATAGTGTACATAGACTTGTATCACTTGTGCAAAGAAGAGACACACCAGGCACTGGGCCATAGACATGAGGCATCAGTCTTTAAGCTGTGTACATACACCTCTGGGAAGTGAATGTGGACATATTCATTCACAGTTCTACTTTGGCCCCTAGCTGAAGCTGAGAATAAGGAAGACCTGTCTAGTCAGGAGCGCCCAAGAAATTGACTTGCTCATCACCCGGGGAGCAGTCATTCCACTTGCTTTGTCCATTTCAGCAGGGTAGGTAGAAGTTGGAGGTGAGCATGTTCTCCCTTCAAGTGGTGGGAAAGAATCTTGTATGTTTTTTGCATTTCCTTGTAAACTCATGCCTTCTAGCAAACTGCAAAGGAAAAAAAAAAAGGCAAAATCATTGTCATCATCTCATAGTGGTGATGAATGATGTGACTTTGGGCTCTCAGGTCCATGTCAGTACAAGAATCTATCTTAGAACAGCCCAATGAGATCTCTGTCACTTATGTCATTTCCATCTCAGGCCACCTCAGGGCAAGGCAGCTACATTAAATGTTCTGTTACCAGTGGATATTCTCAGATATGTTTGTGGAAGTGGAGGTTTCCAGAGAACCTTGCACTCATCAGGTGTGCTTTGCAAATGGAAGAGCTTTGCCATCCTTCTGTAAAGGTACATTCAGCCACCTTAGTTAGTGTGCATGTGATTCTGACCAGTTTCGGGTACTTCATTGACTTGGTTCTTTGTTATTATGTGGTAAAGGCACACGTTTTTGACATCCCTGCTTATTGCATCTTTGTGGAATATGTACGTTTGGCCCAGCACTGAATGGCTAAGCAATTTCTTAAAGGGATTCTACATCTTCTCCAACCACTGAAGAACTTTTCTTTTCCTCAGGACTCTATCTTTATGATTGATAGGCTTGCTCATCTTCTGTTTGAAATATTTGGCTCACTGGTTAAAGGTCATCTGTTATGCATTAGATTTTCTTGGTGCCCTTCATCTGTGCCCCTAGGATCTCTGAGCTTCAGGTTTTTATTTGTAAAGACTCCTGTTTGGCTTATGTTAGTAGAGGGCCTTCAGAGTCTGGTACAACAGATGTGTCCTTGCCATTACATTTGATCTCTGAGGAGACCCTCTGCAGTGGGTGATTATTGATCACACACTGCCTTTTCTCTCAACCACTTCCTCATTCAGCATCTACTTTTCAAATCAATTATTCAGTTATATGATTTTACAGTCTGTGTTTTTGTGTATTTCAGGTTGTGCTGATGTATGAGGACCAAACTTGAAAGTGTATAAACTGAATGCCACCTTCTGATCTGGCACATGTCATGACATACACCAGCAGGAGATATGCACACCTCTAAATGGGAACTATTAGCATTTCTGAATTGCACCAAACCAGGAATATCATATTTAAGGAAATTCAATCAGACATCTAGTGTAGAGGGCCTTAGATAAGCTAATGCATTGAGTACATATCTGTTATTCTGTGCCTGGAGAAGAAAAGAACAAAATAAAATTGTCTTCAGCTTGTAAAAATACATAAGTCATTGAGCACTGTATTCTTAGTATGAGTGGATGGGTCTATATTAGATATTCGAACTTTCAAAAGTTTGACCGTCATATGGTCGACACCATATAATCAAATTTTTGAAAGTTCGAACGTTTTAACAGAGATCTCTGTACAGCACAGAATGGGAAGATTTCCCTTTTCTGCACTGTAGCGCTATCTCTGAGTTGGTATATTTAGAGCGGGGGGGGAGTGTAGGGGGGCTTGCCCCCCTGCTTAAAACGTTCAGATAGGTTATTTGTGTGGTTTATTTTTGTTATTAGATTTTCGAACTTTTAAAAGTTCGATCATATGGTGTCGACCATATGACACTCAAACTTTTGAAAGTTCGATTAATATAGACCCTGAGTGGACATCCCTGACTTGTTAGTGGGCCGAGCTGCCCAGCTTGATGATTATCTTGTTAGGATTCTTGGTCACAATGTGCGAGTTTGGATCAACCATTGAAAGAGTTGCATCTACAAGACCTTAAAGTGTATATGGACCTCATTGTTCCAACAAATCCTGTTTCATCTAAGTTGGGAAGAGTCCTTTATAGAACTGCAAGTGATGTCTTGTATTTTCTGGCACATTTGTTTATTCATTTACCAGGTGGCCAAAGAACCTTTTTATTTATTTATTTATTTATTTTTTTTTATCGTAAATGATGAATGTCTGGTAAAGTGGGTGGAAGACTTGGGTTACTAGACCATTATTAAATGTCTAAGAAGTCATTCACTGGATTACAGAATTCCCATCCAGAGAGATGTCTGCACATATTCACTTTTCTATGCAGTGGGCAGGCTATGCAATTGAACCTCTCTGTACCAGTGAAAGATCCCATCTTAATAGTGTAATAGTTTGAAAATCTTGAGTAGTTTTGAGATCAGTTGTCCAAAACTGGTGTTCATAAAATGTCTTATTCATGAAAGAAGGAAAGAGTTACTGACCAAAACTAATGTAACTCAGCTGAATCTGAAGTGTGAGGAATGTAGGTGATCATTTTCATTTTTGCTTCTGTACCTGTGGGCTATCTTTTTCATCCGCCCATCTGTTTGTTAGTTCATTCAGTATCATGTTTCTGTAGGCGTTGGGATGAGACAAGGAGATAAAAAGGCCATCATCGAGGCAGCAGTGTGGGTTAGATGCTTTTTCTCTGGCCTGCAACATCTCTGCCAACAACTCAGTTTTTTTTCTTCAGTGACAACCTCACAGGATCGGGCACGCTTCAGTGGCCCACTGTTGTCTGTAATACATCACTGCACTGCTTGGTGGATAAAATCATGTCCTTGTCACTTTACCCCAAGCCATCACTGGGTATTGATGTTGCAGTAGACCAAGATGTTATCCCTTCCTTTGGAATGGGCAAGCTGGAGTTGGCCGCTCAGTCCCATACTCTAGTTTACTTCAGTACCCGGGTTGCTAACTGATCTTGGGCTATCTGGGTTGCAGTTAGAGCTTTATCCCTTTGTGCCACAGAGCTAGGAGGTCGCCCAGTATTTTCTTACATTTTGTCATAGGCATCATTTTCAGACTCAGACATTCAAGCATAAATTAAAGATCTGGTCCATGATTCATCCCTTGTCTTCAGTATAAAAAAGGAGCTGTTTTTGATACTGCTGTTATAGACATGACGGGTATCCTTTTTTCATTTTGGGGAAATAAATTATTAATTTGATGCTATTTCCTTTGTGATTTGGGTTACCTTTGCCATTACCGGGGCTTGCGAATGACGCAAATGGTTAAAGCAGCCTTCTTTGATTTTGATTCTTAACTTGTGGCTTTTATTAAGACCTATGGGATCTGATGGACTCTGTGTGATAAGACAGTCATCATGACAGATACCATGATCTGTTAAAGAAGGCTGTTACCAAACAATTTTTAAAAAGTCTGTTCTCAACTATGATTGTTTGCCCATCAGCAGGCCAGTTTTTAGGTACCCTCATTTGTGAAGGTTTTGAAATGGCAAGAAACTAGAGGTTCCATTCTTTTGCAGCCCTGCTTGAATTCCTAACAGTGTTTCAAACCATGGACTCAGACATGCTTTCATAAGACCTGTTTACCATCTGTAGATTGGTGGGGGGTGTTGTTAGGTATTTTTTATAATTTCTTTAAAGTGGATGCCAAGAAAATAGCCTTTAGAACTTTGCATTACTTGATGCTGAAAAGCTTTGGTAGAGTGCTGCATGCTCAATCCTGCCTTCATAATTAATTCAGCACCATGTTTATTTCTCGATGATTCTTTTTCTTTCTTTCCATAAAATAGCATGTTAAGATAAATCTAACTCCAAGGAATGTGAGCATCAGATCAGTCTTTTGTAGGGACCATTTCTTGTATTATGGCAAGCACCTGTAATAGCTAACCTGAAGCTTTTTCAAAGAAAGCTGCAGTACCAACCAGGTTCAGCAAGTGACAGCTATATGGCCATTTTAGGGTACTAAATAATTTGATGATCAGCCATGTGATTCATTTAGAATCGCACACAAATGGAAAATTGATAGCTATAGTTTTATATTCCATTGATGTCGCCTGTTTGCCAAATGAAGGAGTGTGGAAACCTCAAGAGATACTCAGCATGAGCAAAGCCTTTAAAGTTTGAACAACAATTCCCAGTAACGTCACGGACAATTACGGAGTGCTAATAAAACACAATATTTATTAAAACAAAAAAACAACCGGTAAGCATTTTCATTCACAAAGAACTTCTTCAGACCTGTTGAGTTACTGAGTGCTTTTAAGTTCTGAATCTTAACATTTTTAATTATTGTGGCAGTGTGGTAGACAGTGCTGTATTTGAACAATTTGTTTCTTACAAAGATTTTGTTCAACAACAAAATGTAAATATAAAGTACTCTCCAGTTTGACAATGATTTTTAAACAGAACCAGTCTCTCTCTCTCTCTTTTTTTTTCTTTGGATCTGTTCAGCTGCTACAGTTATTAAAGATGGCACAGTTGATCAAGTTAAATGTTTAGACTTGAGAAAAGTAATTGTAGATTTAAAGCAAAACTGACACATTTATGCTGGGTCATAATGCTGTAAAGTGCATTTCTTAAAATGCGTATGCAGTGTTCTAGAGAATGTAATTGAATGACCTTGTATATATTTACTATATATTATATTTAGGGTGAATATTTACTTCACACTGCACTACGTTCTTAAGTTTTAATGGTTCATTTTATTTGTACAGAGCTTGAGAATTGAATTTATGGGCTTATAATGGTACCTTGCACTTGGTTTTATACTTAGAGTTGCAGATTTGAATTTATGGATCTACTTTAACTACTGATAATAAAGCTTGACTGTTACCCAACTAAGAAAGTTAGATTTGGTTTTAAGAACACTGCAAAACTGAGTGTCTTAACAGAGCAAGTTAAAACAAGCACTATATTGCCTAAATTAATAAAAATGTATGTGTGTGTGTATATATATATATATATATATATATACACACACACACACACACACACACACACACACACACACACTGTACACACCCCTGTTAAAATGCCAGGTTTTTGTGATATAAAAAAATGAGACCACAATAAATCATTTCAAACCTTTTCCCACCTTTAATGTGACCTATAACCTGTAAAATTCAATTAAAAAACAAATCTGTTAGGGGAAAAATGTAAAAAATAAAAAACGTACAATACGCTGGTTGCAAAAGTGTGCACACCCTTAAACTAATACTTTGAAGCACCTTTTGATTTAATTACAACATTCAGTCTTCTTGGGTAGACACCTGCCATCAATTAGAGACTTTGGTTAACCCCAAATAAAGTTCAGCTGTCCTAGTAGGATTTTCCTGATATTTACTCAGTTGCCTGCTACAGCAAAAGCCATGGTTCACAGAGAGCTTACAAAGCATCAAAGGGATCTCTTTGTTGAAAAGTATCAGTCAGGAGAAGGCTACAAAAAAAATTCCACAGCATTTGGATATACCATGGAACACAGTGAAGACGATCATCAAAAAGTGGAGAAAATATGGGACAACAGTGACATTGCAAAGAACAGGACATTCCTCCAAAATTGATGAAAAGACCAGATGAAAACTGATCAGGGAGGCTGCCAAGAGACTTGCAGCACCACTGAAGGAGCTGCAAGAATTTCTAGCAAGTACTGCTTGTGTACTACATGTGACAATAAGCTCCTGTATTCTCCATATGTCTGGACTATGTGGTAGGGTTGCAAGACGGGACCTTTTCTTACACAGAAAAAACATCCAGGCACGGCTAAAATTTGCAAAACGATACATCAAGTCTTCCAAAAGCATGTGTGTAAGACCAAGGTTGAACTTTTTGGCCACAATTCCAAAAGGTAAGTTTGGCGCAAAAACGTTTTGCATCACCAAAAGAGCACCATCCCCACGGTGAAGCATGGTGGTGGCAGTATCATGCTTTGGGGTTGCTTTTCTTCAGCTGGAACTGGGGCTTTAGTCAAGGTGGAGGGAATTATGAACAGTTCCAAATACCAGTCACTTTTGGCCCAAAGCCTTCAAGCATCTGCTAGAAATCTGAAGATAAAGAGGAATTTCACCTTTCAACACAACACTGTCCTCAAGCATACATCCAAATCAACAAAAGAATGGCTTCACCCGAAGAAAATAAAGTTTTGGAATGGCCTAGCCAGAGCCCAGACCTAAATCCAATAGAAAATCTGTGGGGTGACCTGAAGAGGGCTGTGCACAAGAGATGCCCTCGCAATCTGACAGATTTGGAGTGCTTTTGCAAGGAAGAGTGGGCAAATATTGCCAAGTCAAGATATGCCATGCTGATAGACTCCTACCCAAGAAGACTGAATACTGTAATTAAATTAAAAGGTGCTGTAACAAAGTATTACTTAAAGGGTGTGCACACTTATGCAACCAGCTTATTTACTTTTTTATTTTTTTGCATTTTTCCCCCCTAACAGATTTCTTTGTTTTTCAGTTGAATTGTACAGGTTATAGGTCACATTAAAGGTGGGAAAAGTTTGAAATGATTTATTATGGTTCTATTTTTGTATTTCATAAAAACCTGGCATTTTAACAGGGGTGTGTAAACTTTTCATATCTACTGTAATATATATATATATATATATATATATATATATATATATATATATATATATATATATATATATATATATACACACACACACACACATATATGTGTGTGTGTGTGTGTGTATATATATATATATATATATATATATATATATATATATGTGTGTGTGTATATATATATATGTTCAAAGACATGCATCTGGAGCATTTCTCCCCGGGCCTCCGCTGAAAATTGGCTTTTACAAGATACAAGTTTTCCCGAAAGCGCTTATTAAATTTGTTCGTGTATTTTGATGTTTGCTCCTGGTTCTTCGCTTTTGTGTTTTCAACAGTTTGTTTCTCCTTTTTTGGAGAATTGTAACAGTCACAGCAAATCAGTTTTACTGTAAGTAATCAAACTGTATCATTTTAAAGACTTGTTTTCATTTTTAGTTGATATTTTTAATAAGCAAAGCAAAAAAGGGCCAGGTAAACATTTGTTTAGGGGCCTTTATATAGGACTGGCATGTTACAATCTAACTTACTATAGTTATTTGTTACCACTTTTAACTTTGACAACTGGAATAAAGATCTTCATGACTAGTGGGTTGAAACATAGAAGTAAATAAATGGTTTTAATTGAAATCACCCATTTTGAACCTGCAGTTAACTACTGGAGACAGAATTATTTAGTAAATCCATTTTAGCTCTTAGTTTCTAATGAATAAGGAATGTAGGTTAATGCCTGTCTAAAATCTGTAGAACTTCAGTAAAGATGCTTTAATGTTGTTGTTGTTTGTCTTTCGGCTTTTCCCAGTAAGGGGTCGCCACAGCAGAACTCCGGTCCGCTAATGATTGGCAGTAGATTTTTACAAAACGCCGAGGTGCCAGCCTGACACCCAACCTTCAACGAAGGCATGCCCATTTACGCATGCATGTCTTTCGAACGCTACCCAACCGCAGGGAGGACATGCAGACTCTACACAGAAGGCACTCCCAAGCCCAGCCGAGAATCGAACAGGAAAACCTCTTGCTGTGAGGTAACAATGCTACCACCATGGCGTATAGTAAAGATGCTTTAATACTTCTGCTTATTTGCTGTTGAGATAATTGCAGACAGTTTTTCTCTCTCTCTCTCTCTGTTAGGATTGCAGTATGTCCTGCCTGGCAAGACTACAATTTAAAAGCTTAATTAACTAGAGATAACTTGGGTTCCATGGTGTTTTGAGCAAGTTCATTAAAGTTTGAAGAAATGGAAGTAACCAGAAACAGGCCATAAAACAGGATTTACATTGTGATTTCATAATACTAAAAACTGAGCTTCCAGGATCTCTTAATTTAAATGGAAAAGAAAAATGATAATTCAGACACAAAAAGGGATTGTGTGTACACTCCATTAGTATAAAAAGTAGAATAGAGATGTTAATAAAGTAGATGCAAAAGTAGATTCACAAATCTGTGCAAACAAATATTTATTGTATTATATAGTTAGAGAGCTCTACCCACACATCAGGTTTTTCTTTTTAAGAAGTGATTTTCCTTCCTTGTAATCCATTACTAAAAGTGCCACATACAGAAAAAAAAAATAATTTAATAATCATTCCATGTGTTTTGTTATTGAACTTGTTTATTTTTGCCTTTTTGTGAAGTCTTTCAGCTATATTTGTCTCATCATCTGTTGCATCATGAAAGCTAGGAAGGGCAGAGTAATTAGGTTAAATTCTAACTACAGAGCTAATAAAAAAAATAATGACGCTTAAACATTGATGTTTAAATGTGCTTTGTCAGTCATAGATTACCAGCGTTACACCACAGATTGTGTAGCCTGGAGCTACAATTCTGAGTTTGAACAAAGTAAGTGTTTCAGGCTTTATTTCAGACATAAATGAACAAAAAACATCTACTCATACATTAGTTATAATTTTTTTATCACAAATTAGTTTTTCATTTGATCAAGTCATAAGAATGATACTAAGAAACATTTGTATCTTACTCTCTTGATTTTCTGTCAGTAGTTGATTTATGATTTGTCTGCACTGCATTTTTTCTGTAAAATGCATTTATCTTTTGTTTTATTGCAGCAGTTTAGCATTGCATAGTGTGTTTGAAGCAGGTCTCTGGGTTGGAGGTGAGGTGACTTAACACCAAAGACACTAACTACAGTGTTATAAATGTGAGTGAAACACAAGCCAGCTTGGACTAAGTAACACCATTTAATGAGAGGACTAAGATTTCTCACACCTGAAAATAAAATTTTAGTTACAGCTTGAAAGCAGCAGCTAAGTCTGTTACTTTTTTTCATGTCTTTCAAATGTTCCTTAAAATGCTGAGTCTGAGATGACCACTTAAAAAATCAAATTAAGCAAAGTAATGAAAAAAAGCCAGACTGATGCTGCTAGCCACAATAAGGCAATTCCTGCACTGTTGTGAAGTAGTAGTAGTAGAGAGAGAGAGAAAACAATAAGTAATCGTCTCACCACATAGCTCTCTGGCTTTATAAGATGACGTCAGGAAGGCAAAATTCTTGACTACAGAACAAAATGATGCAGTATGGCAGCCCCCTTTCAGGCCATTTTGGGTATAACAAATTAGAAATTAATAACCACTTTCATTGATATACTGACATTGATAATGCAGGAAAATTCAAGGTATGCTCAAAATCATAATTGTTTCAGTTTTTGTGTATGGTTCTTTAGTGAGAAAAAAAGGAGACTAAGCATGGCAAGAAGAAATAAGAAATACATTGCATTGTCAAAGGAGGAAAAACAGAGAAGCACATTTAAAACAGAACTATTAATCGGATGTTTGTGCATTCTATAAACATTGAGAAAATTAATAAGTATTCAAATTTAGACTGACTGGAAATAGAGTAGCAATCATTGCAAGTGCTTAAAGATCCACTACTAAGACTGGGAGGGGAAGACATAGATTTTTAGAATTTTCAGTGGTGAATGAGAGATGATCCTGTAAGACGGTTCTAAAATAATTTACTGGCTGAAGTTCCAACCATGCAAATTACAAATGGTCAAAGCCTCAACTCAATGAAAAAAATAACATTAAGGGCAGGCCTCCCATCTTGCTTATTTATAGCAACTCTGCAGAGAAAAGGAAAGGCTCAAAAACTGAGTGAATCATTGTTGGTAATATATTAGGGGAAGCAGTCATTAAATTGTCACCCAGCTGTGATTGAAGAGTTTTGCAGCATCATCCACTTCACTGTGAACCACTAGTAGGAAAGCCTCAGAACTCGCTAGCGCTGAAATGATCTGGTTTCAGTGATATAACAAATACTAGTAAAAGGGGAAAGCAAGCAGAAGGCAAGAACGAAATATGATGAAAATAAGAGAGATGTTAGTCAACTCAAGAAACAGCACTTTCAATGGTGAAAGTCATTTGAATTTGCCAAATCACTGTGAAGCGTAAACTCACTAAGAAAAAGAGTGACATAGAAGCATTATGTTGCAAATAAATGAAGCTGTTTTAAGAATAACATTTTTGAACTGAATGTGATTATCTTTGTTAAAGAAGTTTTTATAAAAGTTATGGATATTTTTGTTGTAACAATTGCAGTTGTCACAACTTTGAAATAAAACTGAAGCTATAAACTATATTTGTTTAATGGTAAAAGAAGACAATAAACTTATGCAGTCTGTCTTGTAAGTGCATTTAACTGATTCCCTCCAGTACAGTTCTTTTGAGTGTGTACCTTTAACTCCCGGTGGGTGTTACTGTAATTTTTTTAAAGGCTCAAGCATCACCTTATAGTTATAACAAATACTAATTGACAGAGGTCAGATATCAATGCAGTTCTGTTCCATCATACATGCTTCAAGATAAAATATTCTGATGCCTTGTATGTAGCATGGTTTTAAAATTATTAATGCAAATATGAACAGGCAATATATGAAGCCTAGAGGTGCAGTAGGAGGTAACTGCAGAAACACCTGGAGGTGCACTCTGCTGTAATGAGTTAATCTGTTACAGTCCTTTTATCTCAGAGTTCTCTTCCCCTGACCCATGCTGTTTTGAATGTCTCATTGATATGGTCTGGTTCACCCTTATGTTCCCCTTTTCTGTTGTGTTCTCTAGTGAGAACTACATATCCTTTGGTCTGTGTTCATAGCCTTTCATTTGCATGCATTACATACAAGTGTTTTTGCTGGTATTCCTTTCAGCAGTCTGATGTCCCTTTGCTTGTATAGCCTTCAGAAATGCACTGGGTACTTGTGGTGTAAACTGACCAAGACTTGGAAGAGTGAGAACAATGCCTCCTTGCCTTTGGAGTCTCAGCATTTTGTTTGCTCCTAGTGAGCCAGTCCTGCTCTGATCGACATCCCAGCTACTTTCCTGCCCTTTTGCTGTCACTGTTATACTCCTTGATACCTCACACAGGGCTGCTGTGTCCCATTTGCAGCACTGTACATTTGTTTATTACAAGTCTCGGCTGTTACTATTCTGTCCAGTTGGTCATCCACTCCACATCTTTCCTTAGAATCTCCTCCCAATCTTCACTTGCCACCTGTTTGTAACATCAGCATATAAGTTGATGCTGTTGTGTTTTTCCTCGGATATTTCTGAAACAACACTGAAGGGTACTGGACCCATGACTGAGCCTTATGCAGTACTCTTGTCACTTTGTATTCCTGATATCCCCTTCGCTACAGTCCTCTCCCTCTTATTTTAAATCATGCAACAGTCCAGTTCTTCAGTGTCAGTGCTTTTCCCAACCTGTCCAATTCACATAGCTGCCTGTGTAGCCTTGATGACAAACTTCTTAATTACCCATCAGATGTACAGTTACAGAATTTGTCTAGATTTGTATGCCAAGCGCCCTGTAAAAGATAAGGCAAGTTATTTGAAAAAGATGGCTACTTGCTGGGTATTGTGTGCACCTAGAATGCTTTTATAACAATGATGACATTTTAATTATTTATTTTTAACCTAGTCTTAGCACTGGATTGATTGACAGCTTCTCACCATTAGACTGTGTTCATTATTTAGGGATTTTTGTCTATTAAAGCAATCAGTCTTTCCCTCAGGATTCTCTCAGTGAGTTTCTGTGCCACTGATGTTAAGCTATCACACCTTGTAGTTACCTGGATTTTCTGCTCCCCCATCTTGCACAGGGATATACACTGGCCTTTTGCTCCTCAGGCCCTTCACTAGTTAGTGGGCTTGTTGAAGCTCCCCATCACATTTGCAAACACAGTGGCTGGATTCTTGAGGTGCCTGTAATGTCTCATTTGCTGTAATTCCCATTTTCTCTGGGCTGTCTGACAGGGAGCTTGATCATTTACAGCTTGTTCAGAATTCTGCAGAATAGTTAGTTACAAGTACTTCTAGTTGCCTTCATATTACCCCAGTTCTGTGAGGTGTGCAGTGGTGACTGCCAGATCGATCTTCATCATTTAAAGTTTTACCCTTAGGGTATTTAGTCATGCATGATATGCATCTCCCATATTTTAAGGAGCCCTTGGTTCAGTACTGTCTGACTAGGTCTCCTGTATTCTTCTTTCTTGTGGTTGCTGGAGATGACTATGGAATGATTGCAGACTTCTGGTACCCAGGCTTTTTGTCATCAGGCTTCTCACATCTGAAATCTCCTCTCCAGTGGTTGTGGGAATTCCTAATGTTGTCTCGCTTTTAAAAGTTTCTCAGAAGCCATTTATTTAATTTTGCATATGAAACATTTTTCTACCATCTTATCTGTATTTTTTAGTATCAGTGCTTGTTCATTGTATAAGTTTCCTGATTTTCTTCATGTTTCACTGTTGCAGTCATCACCTGTGTGTTATCCATGCTGTGGTAGCCCTCGGCCGGCCCAAATACCAGAGTCAATGTTATTCTGCGTTGGCTGCCATCGCTTGTAGTCTGACATCAGGTCGTCAATGCTGTAAAGCAAGGCAGCCGACATCATTACATCAGTCTTTCTTGCTGTGGAGCCCGTAGCAGAAGCAGTTCGCAAGAGTGCTGGTCGGTTGCTACCAGAGTTCGAATTTCAGCTGAAAACATCTAAAGCTAAGTACCCCATTGGGGACCCTTTTTTCTTGCATTAACCGATGTCTGAAAAAGTTAATTGTCTCACCTATGGAAAGCAGATCCCACACTGAGACTTTCATTCTTACTGCATCACTTGTTTAGGCCCAGACCACAACGTCCCCCATTGCCGGTTCTGTGCCCTCTTTAACACAAGAGCCATTCATTGTAGAGCTCTTACTGTAGACAGGTATTTTCGTGTTCTGTCTTCGCATTCCGAAATGGGGTCTGTCAGCCAACATTCCATGGACATTCCAAAAAAAACGCAGTGATAAAGATAGAGACAGACCATACAAGGCTAAACCTTCCAATGATTCTACTGTTACGTAGGTCATCAGTTCTCCGGAATTCCATGAGGCACTTTCGCAGCCCCCAATGCCCGATTCGATATCTATGCAGGCCTCTACCAAGACCCTTTTGGAGTCTGGTATGCTGCAGAAATCTTCATCTTCCGAGCCTTTGGCTGTCTGCCTCTGTTGGGTCCTGAGCCGCAACGCAGGCTCCAGCTTCTGTGGAGACCTTTCGTACTACCGAATCTAGACAAAAAACAATGTCTTCTCATCCGACTACCATTTCTCTCAGACCGACTGATACTCATAGGCCTAGAAGCCAGGCCACTCCTAGAAAATCTACTTCTAGCTGCCATCTTTCTCCTGCTCCACCACCCCAAGCACAAATGCTTAAAATGGCAGAAGATCTCATCTCCCATATCAGGGGTAGTCAGGCCACAACTTCCAAAAGGAAAAGACACCCTTCTCCAAAAATTATGACAGAACAGGATTCTGAGGAATCTGACTATTCAGATTTTGAAGAGAACCAAGAACCTCTGACTGCTTATGAGGATTCAGATGCAGAGGACTCCATCCCTTCTGCTTCCCCTCCAGAAGACCTTTCCTTTGGAGAAACCCTTCACACCCTCAAGAAACATTTCCAATCGGAATCTCAGGATTTCCCCCAGTCTTAGAAAAGACTTAGAGAGTTTCTGGACCTGCCCCAGCACAGACTCCTGGCCATCTCCCCATTTTAGAAGTGGTGGATGATGTTTTCCATGAATCCTACTTAGCCCCCGACGCCCCCCCACCTGCTCCCAGTAAGCCTGACAGGTATTACAGGGTGCCAGATTCTCATAAATACCTGTACAGAAATCCTGTGCAGACCCAGAGGTCATTACACAGGGACCCAAAGGAGCTAAGACTCGTTCTGCCAAGAGTCCTATTCCTTCTGACAAGAATTCCAGAGCTTTGGACAGATGGGGTAAAAAAAATATACACCTCTGCAACCTTAGCCATCAGAGCACTCAACTGTCAGTTCCATATGTTAAAATATCAACAGCACATCTTGGAACTTAAAACAAAAGATTTCAACCTTTCCTGACTGTGTCAATTTGAAAGAGTTAGCAGATTTACTGCACTCTACTTGTCAAGTGGCTAAACACTCATTACACTGTGGATATGACGCCCTAGAAACCTCAAGCAGAGTAGCAGTTTCAGGATCTGTCATTAGGAGACATGCATGGTTGAAGGAACAACCGCTCCCTGATCATGTCAAGTCTAAACTAATTGATGCACCCCTGGATAAGGACCACTTGTTTGGAGTAAAAGCAGAAGAGGTGCATAAAAAGATGGAAGATGAAGCAAAATGTATGCAAACAGTAAAAGATTTATTTCCGGTTCAACCTCCCAGGTTCAGCAAGAACTTTCCCTCTAAGCACTGGTCCTTCCCTGCACCTAGCAGACAGAGCCAAGGTAAGCCCCGCAGGGACAGACCATCCAGGCCCCTACCCCAGGGCCAGCAGAGAAGCAAACAGTGGACCACTTCCACCCCAAGGGCAGGGAGTTCTAAGCCACCCTTCTATGGCAAAACCACCCTCTCTGCCCTCCCTTTGCTCACCAAAAGCTAGAAGGAAGGCTCTCCCTCTGCAAAGAAAATTGGCTTTCTGTAACAAAGGACCAATGGGTCTTGAAGATCATTTTTCAGGGATACAAATTCTCTTTCAGCAAACTCCCAATTTCAAGAGGGTACCCAGACTTGCCTCCAAATCAGTGGGCAGAGGCATTGAAACAGGTCCAAACTCTCATATCCCAGGGGGCAGTAGAATCTGTCCCCTCAGGTAAAACAGGCAAAGGCTTTTATTCCAGACTATTCCTTGTTCCCAGAAAAGAGGACACTTGGCGCCCCATCCTGGATCTATCCATTCTGAACACCTCCCTGGTGGTCCCCAGATTCAGAATGTTAACTTTGCAGCAGCTGCTGCCTATGCTGACAAAATAATGCCTGGCTAGTGACCCTAGACCTAAAAGATGCCTACCTCCACATCCCCATAAGGGAATCCTGCAGGAAATTCCTGCACTTCAGAGCAGGCTCACAACATGCACTACCCTTTGGCTTATCTACTGCACCCAGAGTATTGACCAAATGCTTAGCCCCAGCCATAGCATTTTGCAGACAGAGAAATATACAGATTTACCCTTATCTGGACAACTGCCTCATTCAGGCAGAGTGCAAAGAAAAGCTGCTCCAGGACCTTCTCTTTGTCAAAAGCCTCCTAAATTCCCTAGGGTTCACCATCAACGAGAAGAAATCAAAACAAACACCCTCCAGGAGGATCATATTCTTGGGAGTGCTGCTGGACACATCATCCCAATTGGCCTTCCTATCCCCAGAAAAGCAGAGCTTCCTTGCTGTCTACTTTACCCAGCTGGCTTCCAGAAGTCACCTCACTGTGAGGAAGTTCCTGCAAGCCCCTGCAAGCCCTGGAGTACATGGCATTGTGCATCCTTCTAATTTCTCTGGCAAGGCTTCACATGAGGAAACTTCAGTGGTATCTAAAGAACCTTTGGTGTCGGCACTCTGTCTCTAGAGACCTCTCTCTCCCTCTGGTCCCATATACAAGGGCCGGGCTTGTGCCAAGAACAGTGGTCTTCCCTTCATTCTCCGCCCTACAGGCCAGACCATCACCACCGATGCCTCAGACATTGCTTGGGGTGCTCACCTAGCAGGCAGGTGCACCAAAGGTCTTTGGGATGCCAAGCACCTTCCCTTACACATTAATCAGAAAGAAATGATGCCAGTACAAAAGGCTCTGACATCCTTCAATCCCCATCTCAGGCCAGGGGTTCTCCTTATAAAAACAGACAACACCACAGTAATGTGGTATATCAACAAATGGGGGGGGGGGCAATCTTAACCTCTGTGCAGGCTAGCAATGAACCTCTGGCTGACAGCCGCCTCCATGGGTCTACACCTAATTGCCCAGTACCTACCAGGAGTCAACAACACCCTGGCAGACCACCTAATCAGAAACTTACTGGACCCCCACAAATGGCAGCTCCACAGAAAAATCTTTCTACAAATCACTCAGGAGTGGGGGACTCCCAAGGTGGATCTCTTTGCTTCGCACCTCAACCACCAGCTGAAAAAATTCTGTACCAGGGAGTATCACCACCTAGTGTGGAAGGTGGATGCCTTGACCTTCCCCTGGAACTCCCTCTTTGTGTATGCTTTCCCTCCTCTGCCTCATATTCCCAAGGTACTGAATAGAATAACAGAATAAGAGAGGAGAGACTAAAGGCCATCCTCATTACTCCAGATTGGCCCAGACAACATTGGTACCCCTTACTGCGCAGCCTGACTTTACAACCCACCAGGCAGCTTCCCCGATCACAGACCTCTTGACCCAGGTGGGAGGGGGAAATACTGCACCCAGACATGCAGACTCTCAATCTTTCAGCATGGTTAATACTTTAAAAGCAAACAAGGGGTCCCTGTAAAGCAAATAGGTCCTAGACATTATCAGAGGCCAGAAGGCCCAGCACCAGAAAATCTTACGCAGGGAAATGGAAAAAATTCTGTTCCTGGAGCCAGTACCCCACATCCTTTCATCCCTCTTATCTTGGGCTACCTAGCCGAGTTACTCAATAGTGACCTCTCCTTCTCTTCTATTAAAATCCATGCCTCAGCCATTTCAGCTCATTTTGACTCAGACCTACCCCTCTTCTCACATCCTTTGATTAAGCAATTCCTCAGAAGGGCTTCTAATATCAGACCTCCCAGAAGGCCTCCCACGCCAGCCTGGGACCTGAATTATGTTTTAGAAAAACTAACCTTACCTTCATTCAAACCTGCTGCTTCAGCAGAATTGAAATACGTCTCCAGGAAGACTGCTTTCCTACTAGTTATCACCTCAACCAGAAGGGTTTCAGAACTTCAGGCACTCATGGCTGTTGAGCCCTTCATCATTTTCCATGCAGACAGGATCTCTCTGAGGACTAACCCCTCCTTTATACCCAAGGTGGTATCTGGTGTGACCCTCAACCAGGCCATACATCTACCCACATTCTTTCCCAACCCTCAAAACAAGGGGGAAAGAATTCTGCACTCACTAGACGTGCACAGACAACGCAGATAACTACCTGGAACACACTAAGCCCTTCAGAAAAACAGACCAGCTTCTTGTCAGCTTTGACCCAGGGGCAGAGGGGAAGACCATTTCCAAGCAAACCATTTCCAAATAGATATCGCACTGTATCCGTTTCTGCTACAGACTACATGGGAAATCCCTCCCTAAGTGTATTCGTACCCATTCCGCTAGGGCGACCTCCACTTCCACAGCCTTCCTCAGAGGAATCCCCACCAGGGACATCTTGGAAGCTGCCACCTGGACCTCTGTCCATACCTTTACCAAGCATTACCACCTACCTCTTTTTTCTAAGTCTAGGGCCGGGTTTGCCTCTGCAGTTCTCCAGGGCTTGCTGACCCATGCCTAGGCCTCTAACCTATCCTTCCACCCCTCTTCTCAGCTTTGGGAATCCTCCCACAGGTGATGACTGCAACAGTGAAACATGATGAACATAGTACAGTTGTATACACTTACCGTAAATGTAGATGTTCGAGTGTATTCACTGTTGCAGTCCTGGCTTCCCTCCCTCCATCCCCCTTATATATCCTCTTTCCCTAGGGGGACATAAACTTCCCACAGTGGCTTTTAGCCACAGGACCACTTTACCTTATTTCCTTGTGCTTCTGATGGGTTAGGGCAAGAAAAACTGATGTAATGACGTCAGCTGCCTTGCTTTATAGCACTGATAACCTGACGTCAGACTACAAGCGACGGCAGCCGACGCAGAAAAACATTGACTCTGGTATTCGGGCCGGCCGAGGGCTACCGCATCAGGAATAACCCACAGGTGATGACTGCAACAGTGAATACACTTGAACATCTACATTTATGGTAAGTGTACACAACCGTACTTTTTATGTACTAGTATTTATGAGTTTTATTTGCTATGGTGCTTGGTCACAAATACCATAATAAATTTTAACTAGAACCTGCAAGGATGCTTATTTGGTCACAGTGCTATCCTTTCCTAGGGCAGCCAGTTATCTGTTTAAGTAATTTCTTTCTGCCTTGATGGTATTTGTTTTTCTCTTCACTCTGCTGTACCTCCTTCCCAGCACTGCACCATCCCATTGTTTCCATTCATTTTTTTAAACATCTTTATTAAATCACAGCTGAAAAGACATTGTTACACACATATTAATAGAAAGATACCCAGACAGTTCCAATAGCAACAGAAGCAAGAGGACTAATAAGTAAGAGTTTACAGTCATACTTGAATATGCTACCATGTTACCAGTACAAGTAGCTCCATATGAATAGCAGAGGGAGGCAGTTCAGGGTACATTGTGGGTGCTGAGAAGTACACTCTTGGCTAACATCAAAGGTTAAAGCAAAACTATTTCCGCAAACTCTAATTGTACCCTGTCTTATGAATTGCATTAATTCCTGTCACTGTAGTAGAAACCCAAAACATTTGGAGAAATTAAAAAGAAGTAAGGAAAGAAACAAGCCAAAGTGATATTCCTCTTTCTTGAATATTGAAATTAATGCTGGGTTATTGGTTCATGTGCAATTTGGCTGTTGCTGTTGCATAACTTTTAACATTAACTTTTTTCAGTCTCCCGAGTATTGTGTTTATGTTGCTTATAAGTACTGTGTTTGTCTAATTCTTTGCTTTTATCCCTGAAGGTTATGGAGAAGCTTCTTTTAAAGTATAACAATTCCTTGAGTCTTCAGATTTTAAAAGTAATTTCCTGCTTACAGTAACATTTTCTGAGTACCTTGAGAATGATTATCAATTTCACAGCTGTATGATATCTTGTAATATGTGATTCTGTGGACTTTTAAAGTGGCAGGACATACTGATTTGTGAAGATCTTAAAAAGCCTGGCCCTGCATTCCTAAAATGTTTTTTTTCTGTATTAATATCCAAAGACAGGCTGCAGAAGTACATGTTGGATATTTGCACATTTCTGCCATCAATGGCCCTCATGGATAAGCGAAATGTATGTGCTGGATACTTGCACATCTCTCCTGTCCATGATGGCCATTGATGCTAAAACGGGTGTATTTGCAGTTATCCATCCATTCATCCAAGTTACATTTGAGTACAGTAAGAGAAGTACTCTGCTTCATGTGGAGGGGAAGCCAGTTTCATAGAAGTGGTGTTCTAAGTGATGCATATCTTTCCAGCATGTTCTGCTAATCTTACAAAAGAGACTGAGGTCCCTTGAACTGTTGTTTTTCATACTATTGGACTAATGAATATGAAATTGGTCTAACCGTACAGGGTCTGTTGAGGCTGTATACGTGAAGCAGAGGTTGCCACTCAGTAGTCTGTATGATACTGAGAAGAGACATAAGGCTTTGAGGTGTACTGCATAGTACTTTTTTGATTTATGCCCTTGATTTTTTTCTGGTGAGGAAGTGCTGCAGTTGTTTCAGCTGTGACAAATATTTGGACAGATACATACTGAAAGAGGCATTATACTCTATGATCATCCTAATGAGTGCTGAGGTCAGAGGAACAGTTACTTCCATGGATCTGGGCACCATACTCTGATATCATCATTGACTCTTCACTGTGCAATGAAAAATGACTTTATTACAGTAGTGGATACATGGTGATCAAAGGACAGTTCATTGTCAATACAAGTTTACAGTTTTCTGGGGGAAGGTGTTGTCTGTCAATATAATAGTTACAAAGGAAGTCATGCTTGCTGAAGGATGCAATTACGCATTTCTTGTCATTTAGATTTAGTCCATGGTTTTGGCACCAGCTATTTGTTTGGTATAAGACCCCCTTGTCGGATATTCATGAACTCTGGGGAGTTCATGATGGCACCAAGTTGGCAATTGTGTACACACCTGGTCAACCACAATCCCTTAATGTAGGCTTTGACCTCTAAGAAGTAAATGCCAAAAACATAATGTCCAAGGTTAACTCAAGTTCTGTCACTATCCAGCAGTTATGAATGACTGTGATTCTCATCCTAATCGTACAAGTGATGTTACTAATCCCTATGAAGGTGTAAGTTTCTAGAGCTTTATGTATTTAATGTATGAATATTTTGAATGGGGTTAGTGGAAATAGCCAGAGAGAATCATTTTACAGATTTTCTGGAGCTCCACTAGACATAATTAGTCATGTTGACCAAGTCCACTTTACATGACAATTTAGCAATCTGAGGGACATTGTTTGAACAAGCTGAACTTATTCCTGAATGTTTAAACTGTATTTGGAAGTGATACACTGGTTTGTGGAAAGTAATAAATGGTTCAAACCCCATCACTGATTTACATAACACTGACAGTGAGGAAATAAAGATGGATAAAGTTTGTCACTGGATGTTTCTAATTCTGATGATAGAAATGTTAAAATATATATATAATGATTTTTTTAAGAAAATTGCTAGAGCCATTAAAACTTTAAATGCATTCAGAATTGTATTCAACAACATCCAGGCATGAATAAGGAAGCTGAAACAGATGACAAAAAAATCCACGTGTACTCTGCTTAACTTTATGCAAAGCTGGCTATCCTGCTTACTTTGTTATCCATGAGATCCAATGTAGCTTTGATCATGGAGAGGAGGCACACTTCATTAAAAGGATTAGGTGTATCCAGAAATGCTCTTGACAGATTAGAACTGTATCCCCTTCTCACTATGTTGTGCTTGGGTGAAAGGTAGCGGCTTCCTTCCAGGAAAAGGAGGGCAAAGGTGAGACTGGAGAATCTGTACAATTATTTGCATGCATCTTTGAATCTCTCTAAGTGGACAATAAGCCTGTTTATCATTAAAACACTGTTGTTCTATTATTGGCACTGTGGTAGAGGTGGAAAGAATGAACAGCCCACACCTCTAGATAATTCTTTAAGTAATTATTTTCATTTGAAGCCAGGACCTCCGTCCACCTCATAGTATACGTCAACCATGGTTTACCTTTATAACCACGATTTGCAGAAGGGCGAGTGCTCATATGAGCGACTCTAATCCATGAAACTAACAATGTCAACACACCTACATGTTCGAAAAACAGTAAATCGAACAGCAGATTCACTGTTTTTCAAACATGAAAGTCGAATTAAAAAAAAGTGTAAAGCCGGGGGGCAAGCCCCCCTGCACCCCCCATGTGGGGGGGCTGCACCCCTCACACCACACCTACTTTATTATTCTAACTCTGAGATTGCACTACAGTGGGGAAATGAACCATTTCCCGATCCCCACTATAGTGCAATCTGCCCCTGAATGTTGAATGTGTAGTGAGTAAATCTCACTGTACATTTGCATCTTTTTATGTTCATTTATATATCTTGCACACTGCCTTTCGGGTATTTGCAGTTCGCCGTTCTGCAAATTGCGTTTATAAAGGTAAGCCATTAACCATACCCATTGTTTGGTTACACTGTTATTTGAGGAAGGATAGCTCAGCTCCAGAAAAAGTGGGAGAAAATATCTCAAGTTCACAAGTTGTGTGTGACCTGGGTTCAGGCCTAGTGGCCAATAAAGAAAATAGGCTTTAACATGTTAAGACTGCTGTACTGCTCTACTCAGTTTTAATAAGTTTAGCAGTATAGTTAGCTTGATATTTCTGTATCCTAATTGCAGTTACCTTTGCAATTTCTGCCCCAACTTTAGGCTTTCCTGCCCAGCACTCTGTTGGTTCATTTTCTCCTCATTCTGAGTGAAATGTGTTTGTTCCCCAGCCATGGTGAGAACCTTATTGCCTATGTGTTATGTGATAGAATTGTGGCAGTCAGCACAGAGGAGCAAGACTGCGAGTTGTAGTCCCTGTGGTGCAGGGTGGGTTTGATTCCCACAGCCCTCTGTTGCCTACTGTAACCCTGAGCAAGTCACTTAACCAGACATTGCTTCCAGGTTATCCCTGAAAAAATACCACGTGGGGCCTACTTAATTAACAAATGTGTATTATAATAGTAACAATAATAGTAATTATTATCGTTCCCTTAAGAGCCCATGTCAGTCCATTCATTCCCCTTCAGAGTTGAGATGTGGACAGGCTGTCATTTATATGAAGGCCCTCCTTCCCTGTCTAACTTTCTCTCTTTAGTGGCTGGGGGTTTCATTTATGGCATTGAATTGAAGGAGTTCCTTCTGTGTATGTCTTGGGACCATCCACCCTAACATGCAGCACAGTTGACCTGACCCAGTATTGCTACTGGCAGTATCCCTTCACTCTTTTTGGAGACAGTGATGCAGCAGGTCACATTTCCTTCCTTCCCCCAAGATGGACAAGCTGGCAATGATTATTCACCACCCACCCTTTAAACCCTTGCTTCTTCCAGTACATGGAGTGATAATCAAACTCTGGTCATCTGAGTTATACTCTGGGTTTTATACCTCTATGCCCCAGAGCCAAAGCTACTTATGCAGTTTTAATTTATGCAGTTCTGTAGCCATGCTGATTGTCCAGTGTCTGTGTATCTTTTATTTTTGTAACAGTTTCTATGCTCTATATACAAGGTTTGAGAAAATCCAGACTCAGATGGAAACCTATTATTGCTTCTCCTTTGGAAATATTTCAAAAATCACCATTCATGACTTTGAAAAAATAAATTTTTACCATGGAGAGAAAATAAGTACACTGATACCATAGTGCTCACATATACTGAATTTCTTGGGAAAATGCCCATTGTTTCCCTATTATTTCATTATGGTGTCTTAAGTATGCCAGCTGATAAATATTAAATACCTATGTTTTTACTTCAAACCTGCCAAGGGTAAATGCTTTTCATGTTTCTGGGATGATTCCAGTTTATAGATGCAATAAAAATCAATTATCTGACATCAGTGATTTGATTATTGCTGAGCTGTGCCAAACTATATAGTAATGAAGATGAACTTTGCAATTAATATTTGTATTTCTCAACTTAAATCATGCTTCTACATCTGTGAATGTCTGAGAAACCTCATGTGTGAATTTAGCATTTGCATCTCCTGTTAATGACTGCAAGAGAAAGGAAAGCAGCATTTGCATCTCCCCTTAATGACTGCAAGATAAAGGAAGACAGTGTTCTACACAAGTTTCGTTGCAGAGAAATCTGGAATTCGTTGATACAGAATTAAACTGTAAAGGTTTGCAATAATTCTTTGCATTGAATCAGTTTAACTGAATATTAAAGGCCTCTTTGTATGTATTAATTGCTATACATACAGTTCAATTCAGTTTGCATATTTTTAGTTGCATCTTTATCACACGAAGAACCAAAATAGTTAACCCCCTTTAGGATTAGCTGTTATTTTATAAATTTTTGTGGAATGTGTTGAGGGCTTTTTTCTAAGCAGAGAACTTTAGTTGAGGTAGAGGACCGTTAGTTGATAAACAGCATGCATTTATAAGCAGTGACATTTTTATTCCCTACAGAGGCAGAGCACGTAAGATTTTTGTGCTTCATGTTCCTTTCAAGCACTTAAATGGATAAAGGTACAACAGCCTTGAATAATATCATCTGCTGAGTTATTTAAGTTCAGGTTTAGGCATTATAATTATTTTAGCCTTTGTACTTCAGATGTTGGCTTCTTCTTTGTTTTTTCTTGATTAAATACCTTGTTCATAGTTTTATAGGGCTGGTATAGGACATATACCAAATGCCTTATACAATTCACAAAGGGCCTAGTCCACCAGTGACTGTAGATGTACACTACAGCATACCAGTATTTTTTCAGGTATATAGCAGGTAAGCAAATGACCACCCGCAGTAGGCCCTGCAATTCACAACTCTGTCAGTGATTGAGCACACTGTGGAGTTGTTGCTGGCATTTATGAGTGCACAGATAAGATCAATATGGCTGATGTCCCAATGTTATTGACATTGTGCTCAGCAGACATACATGAGCAATAGCATCAAATAAAACATCTACACATTTTCCTAAATAAGAAAAAAGTATATAAACAGCTCAGACCCTGTGGATGTAGGCATATCAATCACAACAACTTAGTGTGGCAAACACTATTGCTCCAGCCCCACACTGACACTACAGATCGTCTGCCAGTAACATTTACAGCAAGACCAGTTCCCCTTACTTAATTTGTAAATGTCTCCTCCTCCACAGTCATGGCATATTGCCATGACTTTGAAGATGTGTATAATCAAGTAGCTCTGCCCCCCACAAGAAAGCAATGCACATTAAAGAAATGCTTGTTATGGAAGTACCAGACTGGCAAAAACAAACAAAAAATGATTTCCTTGTAATGGAGCCTTTCTACATGTCTGGGAGAATAAGGGGTTCATTAAGTCTAGACTGAAAGGGAAACAGCTAAACTTAACTAAGGCACAAGTCAGTGTCTGATGACATACAGCATTGCAGATCAGAGTATGAACAGCAAATAAATGTAATACATTTATGTTTGTATGCAAAGCAAATGATACATGTCCCAGGGCAATGTCATCTGTATTTGAAATTTAGATACAAAGTGTTCTGTAGTGTTTGCTGTGGCTGCTAGATGTTCATCTTGAGATCACTGGTGCAGTAGCTTAAGTCATGTGGGTTATATCCTGCCAAGGGTATGACAACTGACAAACTTCCTAAGCTTAATGGCACTTTCCACATGGCATATCTGTTGTACAGCTCAAGGAGAGTCTGTGGTTAAGTTGTCAAACCTTCAGAGCTTTACTGGCATGAAGTAAGGGAGGTTAGAACCCTACCTGCAAATAGATATGCTGGGAAAATAAATATCAACACCCTGGCAACAAACACAACTGAATAATGGAGGGAGGGTGTTCCTACTGCCACAGTGATCTATTCAAACATTATTATGTTCATCTTTAGATTACTTTTGTGATAGTTTAAAATATATGGGTTGATTACTAGAGCTTTGAATGATAAAGGAGAGGAAGAAACTTCAGAGTCCTGGAGAATAGTCCTAGTGCATCCTGCTCTGGATGTAGAGAAGAAAATTTAACTTTTGTAGTGCATTGCAAAGGTGTGTACAGATGACCAAGTAGCAGCTGCCCCTTTCCAAAAAACCATAGCAGTAGCCAAAGCCCTATTAGAATAGACAAAGCACAAATTGCTCTCACAAGTATGGCAAGAGTGCAAGACCAAAAGTCCACGTCAAGGTAAAAAAAAAAAAAAAACGGCCAGCACTCCATATCGACAATACATGATTCTTTATTTTAAGTAAAATGAAAATATGTAATAGTTGTAAAACAACCAAGACAAACCTTTTTCAGCCAAAGGCCTTTCTCAGTACCAGAAAACAATGAAAATGAATCGATCCACAGTACAGTGCAAATGTGCCAATTTCAAAATGACCAGTCATAATATATCATGGAGTCCCAGAGAAAATAAAGCACCCAACCTAATGATCCATCTTCGTTCCTTTTTATTAAGTAATTCATGCCACCCCAGTTTATTCAACTTAAAGCAAATTTGATCAATAGCAGAAAATCGAAATGAAGTAGCAGGATGCTTCGGAGTATGTTTATATAAAGCACTAGATATACAACAATTCCTAATATCACTAAAGTGTTTAAAAATCCTAATGTTAAATTGTCTAGAAGTTTGACCTATGTAAAAAGTAGACCAACTGCATTCTACTAAATATATAACCCATTCAGACATGCAAGTATTCATATACCAAATATCAAACTTACGAGATGAAAATTTTTATTTTTATAACAATCTTGCAGATGAGCAGTGTCCACAATGAAAACAGCCCATTAGTTGTCCCTTCAATCAAATATTGCACATAAAAATCATAGTGAAAAACGTTTTATAGTGATTTAAATAATTGTCAATAGTTTTCCCAAGTCTGTATGTAAATGTACATTGTGTGGGTATCAACTGTGCCAACCTGTTATCAAAGTGTCTCCTAATGTTTATTAATTAAATTACAAAAAGCTGTGGTGTTGCATCCAAAACTAGTGATCATACGTATTGGAGCATCCCACTTTTCCCTCTCTATATAATGTAATAAAGATCATCTATCAACAGAGCTAGGAAAATTCAGTGCTCGATAGATGTCATCCATTTTATAATCTCTAGAGCAAAATCTTCCTACCAATTCAAAATTGTTTATCCAACTCTTCAACAGAGGAACAAATCCTTTTAACCATTAAAAACTGGGATTTAGGAATATTCCTAATAATATGAAATGGATGGCAGTTGGAAGCATCTAAAAAAAAGAGTTATAATGAAACTCCTTCCAAAATAAAAAAAGTGAACAATGTACCATCATTATTTTTAACAACCTTAAGGTTGGCATAATGGTTAAGGTGTTTACCTTACAGAAAGAAGGTGCAGGGTTTAAACCCCACATAGGGTAACCGGCTAGGCTTAAAATGGCCTACAAGGGCAGTTAGCCTAGTACGACTCTATTAACCTATGAACCTGTATAGGCTTGTTCAGACCAAGCTGAACTGAGAAGGGCTACCAGCCACAAATCTGTGCGGAGATACTGGATCATTAGAGGCCTCTGAACATCATAAAAAAACATAAGTTGCCTGTTTTCTTGATTATTTTTACTATTTTATTCTATTTTGTATTGTCTGCTGCCAACGCTTTTACTATAAATGAATCTGCACTGTTATAATGCAATTGTCTGCCCTACTGAGCATGTTTTGCTTTTTGTTGCTGTTTTTTTCACTGTTTATAAAGCTTTTTGTTATTTTCACTGTTTGTAAAGGATATACTGGAAATTCTTTCTGTTTGTTCTGATTTCCCCCCCAAGGAGTGTGTTATATAATTGAACTGTTTGCAGTTAAAAACATTCTTTAGAGTCTCTTTGCTCTTTTTTGTTTAACACATTTATTTAGTGTCTCACTGCTGTTTTTCTGCTGTGGTAAACCTTTCTTTAGTGCTTTCAGCCTAAAATAGTGTAGCTAGTAGTTGTAGCATAGCCCAGATACAGGTTTGCTGCATCTGGGCCTGTCTGTTTGTAGTGGTTGTTTGTTATGAGCACATTTTCCAGGCCATCTTGGATTGGAAATCGCCATTCTGTACTCTAGTGAAAGGCTTGTGCTGATTGGTACCTGGCTGGTAAAGGTTGGCTGGTCTAGGGCTTAGAGTAAGCACCTCATTGGTTCTTTTGAGCTTTTTTTAAGTTTTTAGGTTTTAACCTTCCAGTACTTAAGCCCCACCATTGAGTGGGTTACTGCTTGTTCATTCTGAGCTGAACTGAGAAGGGCTACCAGTCACAACTCTGTGCTGAGTTACCAGACAACTACAGGCCTCTGAGCTTCCTGTTTTCTTGATTATTTTTATTATTTATTGCTTATTCTTACTATTTATTGCACTTTTTATTGACTGCTGCCTACTTTTTTACTGTATTTTATTACTGTAAAATCTGCACTGTTGTACTGCAATTGCCTGCCTTAAATTGCATTTTGTTACTGTTTTCACTGTTTGCAAAGCCTTTTGCAATTATCTGCCTTACTGGACCTGTTAAATTACTTTTTGTTACTGTTTTCACTGTTTGCAAAGCCTTTTGCTATTTTCACTGTTTGTAAATTATTTACTGGAAATTTTCTCTATTTGTAAAGTATCTGTTAGTTCTGATTTCCCCCATGTAGTGTGTTATATAACTGAATTGTTCACAGTTGAAAGTATTCTTTAGAGTCTCTTTGCTCTCTCTTGCTGTTTAAAACATTTATTTAGTGTCTCACTGCTATTTTTCTGCTGTGACAAACATGTCTTTAGCATTTTCAGCCTAATATAGTGTAGCTAGTAGCTGTAGCATAGTCCAGATACAGGTTTGCTGTATCTGAGCCTGTTTATTTGTAGTGGCTGTTTATTCTGACCACATTTTCCAGGCCATCTTGAATTGGAAAGGGCCCTTCTGCACTCTAGTGAGAGGATTTTGCTGACTGGTACCTGGCTGGTAAAGGTTGGCTGGTCTAGGACTTGGAGTAAGCACCTCATTTGATTATTTGAGCTTTTTAAATTTTTTTTTTTTTAGGTTTTAATCTTCTGGTATTTAAGCCCCACCTTTGAGTGGGTTTCTGCTTGTCTGCACTGTGCACTGCTGCTCAATTGTGCACCATAGCCGGACAGATAATTTCAACAATTTTTCCCTTAGATACAGATGTATTCCATTAGTGCAGTCCTCATCTTTAGCACATTTTTGGGCAAAGAGGCATTACTAGTGAAGTTGTGTAAGCATACATTGTGATAGCCTGAGGAGTTTTCCTGAGGTCCTGCTCTACTGCCTAGTGTAGCACTAAGCCTATCCTCTGAAGTGCTAACACACTTTGCCCACTAGTAATTCCTATGTGTGACCCCCTTTTCCTCCATATTCCTGTTTTTGACCATATAAATTTACCTAGCACTATGGATGGACAACTTCCCACAATTTCCCCAGCCAGCTTGGTTGACATGGGCATCATGGGGCAGTGTAGCAATTGCCTCATGTACACAGACAACTACCTACTTTTAGTCCACAAAAACTCAACATGTGACAGATGCAACTGTATTAAAAACCTTGAATCCATTGCTCTCTCACATGCCAGTCAGTACATCTGACACTAAGTGGGTTGTCAGCATACACACCTCACCACCTACTCCAACCAAACCACATGATACATACCTACATATGTGGAGGTCCTCACCAGAAATTTACCTAAACACCAGAGACCTCCTAAATACAAACACAAGCACCCTATATATAATACTACACACTTATCTCATGCACCAGTCTCACCTGTCAAGCCCATAAGGCTAAATGCTAAACCTAACATATTAGTTATAGGTGACTCCATCATGAGGAGAAGGTCATGGTCAGCTGTCAGGTGCCACAAACTGCCATATCACACATGCACTTAAGTCTCTCAACAAGTACTGTTATGACTCTGTCATAGTCCATGTTGGTGTGAACGATTTGAGATGTACTTGTCTGGACTACATGAAGAAAGACATGACTGAGTTCTCGGACTGTGTGTCTTAGGTTCATAGGTTCATACTAGGCTATCTGCCCTAGGGCATTTATAAGCCTAGCCAGAATGTGTTTGGCTTTCGCCACCCATTTTAAATTTATTTTGCTATGCCCTTTTTCGAGGTCAGTATACTGTGCCTCTGTCTAACAGTGACACAGAAGTGATACCCAGGGTAAACCTACGATCTCCCATCCACTCATCAAGATTCCTCTTGAATAGAGTCAATGAGGGACTCTGCCTAACCTGGACTGGGATTTTATTCCAGAGTGAAGGGAGCCTCTGGGTTATGAATCTGTCCCTCCAGCATGTCCTATTTATTTCAGTGCTGAGGTTCAAGTCTCGAGCGTAGCTCGATGGGATTTGGATTTTCTGAGGTGCAGCATGTCCATTAATTCCGGGTTGGACATGGCTTTATACGTCAGGCACAGATCGCCTCTGAACAGGCGGTATGCCACTGAGTAGAGCTGGAGTTTCTTTAACCGGGCAGCATATGGCATCTGTTTGAGCCCTTTGATCCTCTTGGTGAGGTACTTTTGGGGTCTTTGCAGTTGCTGCAGGTGTCTGGTAAGGTACATCCCAAAAGAGCATTGTACTCAGTTATGGGCCTGGTGAGGGATGAGTAAAGAGGCACGATGACCTCCCTGATCTAGATGTGAATCCCTTCATGATTAGGTAGGCTATATAAAATGTTTTTCTAACCACTTTGGCCACGTGGTTGTCAAATGAGAGATTGCTATCAACTTGGGTCCCCAGGTCCCTAATTACTTCTTCTGTACTTAATGGATTACCACATATGTGGTAATTTGTGGGCACTTTGTTTTTGCCAAAGGGGATGACTATACACTTTTTGGCATTTAGCTTGAGGCCATGGCTCTGGCACCAGTTGTCTGTTTCTATGAGGCCCTTTTGGAGGATGCTTGTGTCGGCTGGAGAGTCAATTATGGCGCCCAGTTTGCAGTCATCTGCGAACTTGGTCAGCCACAGTCCTTCCGTGTTGGCCTGTACCTCCGAGAACCTGTCTCAGGTAGGTATGTCCCTGGTCTTAAGCAGCATTTTACCTTCACCTAGAATGATGACTCAGTAAAAACAAAAAATTATTGACTTCAATAATTGGCTTAGTTTTTGGTGACATTCTAAGGAGATCCAGTATCTATCAGCCTGAGATGACATGATCGACAGACCTCGATGCTTTGACAAAGATGATCTTCATCTGTCACCCCTGGGATTTTGGCTACTGGCTAATGCTCTTACCACCCCCATAGTGCTTTTTTTAGGCAGTGGTATCACAAGGTCAACAGTGGCATTCCACAGAGATTGGTCCTGGGACCTCTACCGTTTGTAATCTATTTCTCCAAAGTACAAGCTAAAACCAAGGGACTGTGGCTGACAAAGTTTGCTTATGACTGCAAACTGGGTGCTGTCATAGAATCTCCAGACTATGTCAACGTTCTTCAACAATGTCTTATGCAAGTAAATGACTGGTGCCAAAGTCATGGGGTTAGACTCAATGCAAAAAATATATTATTATCCCTTTTGGTAAGAGCAATGTTCCTGCAAATTACCACATCAATGGCAATATCCTAAATGTGCACTCAGTGGTGAGAGATCTGGGAACTCAGGTTGACTGCAACCTTGCCTTTGATCACCATGTTTCCACAGTGGTAAAAGGGCATTCTATATGGCTCATCTCATAAGTAAGGGCATTGCTTCGAGAAAAGGAGAAGTTATCACCTCCCTGTACTCTTCACTTATTAGGCCAATAATTGGGTACAATGCCCCTTTTGGTATGTACCTTTCAAAGCACCTGCAGCAATTGGAGAAACCACAAAGGTTCCTCACAAGGAAAATTCAAGGTCTTCAGCAGCTATTCTATGTGAATTGACTGAAATTGTTTCATACAGACTACCTAGAGGCGATCTTTATCTTGCATATAAGATGATCTCTGACCCTGCTTTATTGGAAATGCTGCACATCTACAAGTCAAATGACACATGGGTTACTCGCTCAAAGGACCTAAACCTAGTATGTGACAGCAATAGAACCATGGTGTTGGGACAGATGTCTCCCAAATGTTAGCACACCTTTAGAATAGATTCCCACTTCACGTCAAGCTGAGCACCTCATTGGTCCTCTTCAAACGCAATCTGAACAATTGGATGGGTAACGATAAATTCACCCCAGGGTCCATCTGCATCCCTCTTGGACAGGGGCAATAGGAGATGACCATGGTAACAAGGGGAAATTTGGCTAGGCTTGTAAGGGCTCTTGGACCATTAGCCTAGTAACTTCCTATGATCCTAAAAAAGAAATTTGAGTTGGATTATAGGTCACACTAAATTGTAATCCTCACTTATTGTCATTCAAATATTGTACAAACTCTTGAAAATAAGTAATATCAGATTTCCATACCATCCAGCAATCATGAAGGTACCCACACCAACGCTATTAGAATAGACCCTGATCTTGCCTGGAAGTGACTTCTTATGGTGCAAATAAACAGTAGCATGAGACAACCATTTATAAATTGTCCATTTTGATACTGTCTCTTCATCTTACTTTCACAGGAAATAAATAGTTTATCCTGAAGGATTTAGCCATGTCAATGTAGTATCTGAGTTGCCTGTGTACACCCGGAGTGTGTAAAATTCCTTCTGTCTTATTTTTTGGTTCTGGAAGTAAGGCAGGGAGGTGAATAGCCTGGTTCAAATTAAACTGAAACAACTTTAGGTTTAAATGAAGGATTTGTTCTCAAAGTTACCCTCTCCTTCAGAAAAATGATAAGGTTGAATCATCATAAAAGCTTGTAATTCAGATACTATTCTTGAAGAAGTTAGGGCAATGAGTTTTCCAAGTTAAGAACCTCAAATCAGCCTTAGGATCCAGTTCAAATGGAAAAAGTGTAAGCTTCTTCAGAACAAAAATTAAGATCCAAGAAAGAGACGCTTGTTTTCTAAGTGGATAGATATGCAAAACCCCTTTGAAAAACTGTTTGAATTGAAAGTGGGTGGAAAGGAAGGGTCTGTGGGCAGACAGGAAGAGATGGACAAAAGTTGAATTTTTATAGAAGAGTAAGAAAGGCCAGAGGATAACTCTCACAGACGTCGTAGAATCAGAGGTGTCTGGGTCTAAGTAGAATCCAGATTCTTACCTTTGGCACTAACTAGATTTTTTTATTTACCCATATTTGATTTTTTAGTATCAGTTTTGTAAGCCTCCCTTGATACTGCTGTACATCCTCAGGAAAAGTACGTAAAACATATTAAAACTTTCATCTAGGCAATCATTTGAAGAAGTTGAAGGTTGGGGTGTATCAAACAACCCATCTTGTGTGAGAAAATCTATTCTGTGAGGGAATTTGTGATAATTGCTCTTCGTCATTTTCAAATGAAAGGAGAACCACTGTTGTGTGGGCCAAAAGGGGTTTATCCCAATTATCCTGGAAGAGTCCTGAATTTTAGAAGAACCCTGTTTATCAGAGGAAAGTGTGGAAAGGCATATAGAAGCTTTCTTGTCCTTATGAATGAAAAGACATTTGTCTTCCAGACCTTTATGCAAGAAGTCCTAGAGCAGAATTTCTTTAACTGTCTGTTGTGAATGGAGGCAAATGGATCCATTTGAGGAGTTCTCCATAGGGGGGTTGGTTCATGGAAGACACCCTGGTTTATCTTCTACTTTTGGAGTCCTGATCCTGCTCAGCTTCACCACAACAATGTTCTGTACTGATGGACTGTAAGTAGCCTGAAGGAATAGATTGCGCTGAGCTGCTACTTCCCACCTACCATAACTCGTCTACAAAAAAGGATAAAATCTGAGTACCCTTGTATGTTTATGTACCACATATCACTATGATGATGCCCCTGATTACTAGTAGAGTGCCTGGGACCCAAAGGTGATGTAGAGAACAGATCATTTATTAGAGCCAGCATTTCTTTGGCATTTGTGTTTCAGTCTTTCCTGTTTGTTCCATAGAGACTGAACTTTCACCTCATTGGAAACTGTTCCCCAAGTAAAGTTTGAGGCATCTATGGTTATAGAATGATTAGGGGTTGGAAGATTGAAGGGAAGACCTAGGTGGAAATTATAATTATATGTTGGGTCTAAACCGATTTGAAAAAACATTGACTTTTCCTAACGTGAAGTCTGGCAAAAGGAGTCATGAGAATTGTAGAGGCCATGAAACCCAAAATCCAACATATCCCCTACCTGATGTCAGAGACTGGTTTGATGCTGTTAGAAATTGTTCCTTGTAAAATTTTACATTGCCCTGAAGAAGAAAAGCCATCATGAGGGATGTATTTAGAAGACGTAACAGAAACACTGCCTTGTGGGACAAGAATGATTTTCCAAGCTAGAGATTCTTGACAAGTTATAAGGAAATCTACAAAATATGGCACATATCTATTATGGGAAACTGTGAATGCCCTGTAATCTGCAGTAGGCTATAACTGGTGCTAACCACTTTGTAAACACCCTTGGACTTTGTAGACTAACCGATAGGTAATGAAGAGAACTGAAAATGTAAACCAAGATCTTAAAAAAGAAAAAAAAAATAATGAAATCTTTTAGAATTTGAACTTGATGATAAATAACTTTTAAATTCAGAGTTACCAAAATCTATGTGGTGGAAGGAGAGTTAACAAAGACAGTAGAGAGTGCATTTTTAATTTTGGGACTTTGATGCTTAGAGGTTTAGAAAAGAGGGAAGGTATTTCAATTGATTAATGTAACACATTTTTTTGATGTGCTTTCAACGATCACAGACTGACTGCTGACAATGATTGGACAATGTTATAGTTGCTTCTTTAATATTGATTGGTCAATAATATTTTATTTGACCAATACTATTTAATTTATATTATTCCTCTAATTGGCCACCAGGCAGTACAGACTTCAGATTGGTTTAAAATATTTTATTTGACCAACAAACATTTGAATAATGGAATAGGTTTTTTAATTTTCTTTTAATGATTATGAGCTAATTCTTGTTACTAATTGGTTAGAACTATATTTAAATATATGTTGATGTGCTTTTAATACATGTGATGAGTTTTTAAACTCAAAAGCTCTTATTTTTATCAGGTTTCATTTTTGTTTTTATTGAAGTTGTATGCTTCAGACCATGGGTGTCAGCCTGTTCATATTTATTTTCATTGGTTTTGTTTGAGTCCAACTTTCAGTAGCTGCTGTTGTATTATTTCATTCATTATATATATATATATATATATATATATATATATATATATATATATATATATATATATATATATATATATATATATGGGTCTATATCATATGACCGAATCACACAAATTGCAAATGCTCATAATATCGAACGTACCGGACCTCGAACTTCCTATTGTGGGGGGCTGTGCCCCCACACCCCCTGCTAAATATATATTCCAACTCCAAGGTTGCTCTACAGTGAGGAAAGGGCAAATATCCCATTCTTCACTGTACCGCGATCTCAGAAAAAGCACTTTGAGGTCCGGTACATTCGATATAATGAGCGTTCAAAATTTGTGCAATTCGCTCATGTGATATAGACCATATATATATTTATATATGTGTGTGTGTGTGTGTGTGTGTGTGTGTGTGTAGCAGAACATGACCAAAGATTTTTATTGAAATAACTAGAAAGTGTCTACTAATTATTAGCTCTGCTTCAGTTTTTTTTCCTTATTTTCAGTTTTATGAAGTGCTTGTGTATCATTGCAGTTTGACTTTATATATGTATAACTGAGTAAGGATACTTTAAGTTGTGTTTCACTGAGTTCTGTATCACTGAGCCTGACCTAGTGATACCCAATTCAGTGAAAATTAGGAACTGACTTTAGCATGGGCTCTGTGATGGGAGGGGCTGATCCAGCTGCTAATGATCTGTGCTCATGGATTGAGCTTGATTATCTGGGACTTGAAAATCACATTTTGACGGTACACACTACACCCAAATATGTATGTATGTTATATGTACTTGTGTATGTGTGCATACATATAGACATATATATATATATATATATATATACATACATACATCAATATTTATAAAATATACTCACATATATATGATTGTGTCGGAAATATCTAAAACTCAAAATATTGAATCTCACAATATCTTAACACTGAAAACTCATAATGTTGACTCACAAAATATCAAACAATTCTATCTAGCAAAAAATAACATTGTATCATACACCCCAACTGCAAAACTGAGATCATTTGTTGTCTTGGTAGTGGTACTGTTAGGGAAAGGCTTTTTAATAACATTATGTATAATACAAAACAAACACATTGCATTGCAGTGCAAAATTATTTCGAAAATGAGAGTTTTATAGTGAACAGGTTCTGGAAATGCTGGGAATAGCAGAAGCTATAGCAGGACAGCATGTGTTAGTAAACACTTTCAGGACCTGTATCCATGATATAACACCCCAGACCTATCCTTGCTACCACAGAAAATACTGTCACTATCTTACATGTTATCATCTCACAAAGAAGCAGATGGTAGACCTCTACTCTGTGAACAGGGAGACCATACATGACTTAATCAAACTGTGTCACCTACAAGTAGAATCAAGGGGGAATTCATGGATTGTCCATCTCAGTGAACACAATGGAATGTGTAGCATTAACCACTTTAGCTATAGGTACCTTCCACTGACCTATAAGTGACACATTATGGATATCACTGGTGTCAGACTTCCAAGATGGCTGCATACTGATCCACATCTAAATTTCAGCACTCCCAGTGTGACAAAAAAAACTGAAAAACAAGAGCTAGTAATTCTGTCAGCTTTAGTAAAATACTGGCTAGTAAGTACACTGCCTGGATACCAGCAAAGAAGAAACTTAGACAGCCTGAAAGGAAATTAACTAGAAAAGGTGAAGAGAAAACATTGACTGGGAAACATTTTCAGCAAAAAAACAGTTCAAGCTCCAGCTTTGGTACAATAGATGGCTTCCAGTAGTTTAGAGGAGAAAATAAATCAAATGTACTCAGAGCTGATTAAAATAAATAAAACATTTAAGATGTACATCAACTCACATAACAAAAGGCTGGAAAAATAGAAAACATTTTAAGCAGCTATTCAGAAGAGTTCATAAAGCTGCAAGAAACAGTGGTCAAAATGAAGAAAAAGCTGGCTTGGTATAAAACTTCTCAAGAAGAGCTGTTTCAAAAAATGGGTGAGTTAGAGGACAGTGTGTCAAAAAAATTCTGCTGTACCAGAGAAACTGGAAGGAACAGACTGTAGTAGCTTTATGAAAGCACAGATAAGCAAATGGACCAGTATTCCACAGGAAGATTTGTTTATTGAAAGGGCACATAGAATGCATGCTTCAAATTTGGCCTTGAGAAAGTAGTCAAGACCTGTATTAGTAGAGCTAATCATACCAGCAGAAAGAGTCGAGCTTGACAAAACTGTGATTTGAGGGTAAAGTATAAAAGTTGGAGACAGTAGACTGTGGAAAATGATTATCCACAGTTCAGCAGGCAAAATAGAAGCAAATTTATACCAGCAGGCAGGATAGATGCAAGCTTATCCCAGCAATCAGGGTCAAGAAGCAGATGAGAGATTTGAGCTGCTTTATCCAGCTGTCTTCAGAATATATTTTTCCTATAGGATCAAATACATTTTTGATGCAGGACAAACTAAAGGGAAATACACAAGTTTGTCCAACAAAAAGTGAGCTATCAAACAGAAAAGGTCTCTGCTTCTCATTCTTCTGATAATAAAGCTAATAGAGAGACTTTGCCAGTGAAATGTTTTCCAATGTTCCAGCAAAAAATGATCAAGAGGCAGATCAGAAGCACAGGAATTGACTAGAAGAATCCGGAGTACCTTAGACCTGAACTGGAATCTGGGGATGGACAATGGAGATGAACAGGAAGAAGACCAGCAATGCTGAAATTAGTGAGTAAATGTGAAACAATAAAGAATCACTCATATTTGTGAAGTATGGCTTTACAAGACAAATGGCTGAGAAGGACTGGACATTTGACTTTGTTAAACGTGGGGGGGGGGGGGCTGAAAGGCATATATCACACTTCATGTCATTAATGTTTGGAAGGCCACGAAAAGGGGAAAAATAGAGTAACTGCAAGTAAAACAATTTTTGTTCTTAACAGAATGTATAAAACATTTCACAACATACATTGCATCTTATATAGTAAAGAATTTTCAGTGATCATTGTATGTGATAAAGATAATAAAGTAAACAAGTATTTTTTTTTCTTTTTTAGTTTTAAGAAATGTAGGCATTACAATGTAGAGGAGATGAAAGGCTGGACAAATGCATGTTCAAGTTAATATGCTGTAATCTTATCTTGGGATGGGGTATAAAAGTGCATGAATTATAATATATATAGAGTTTAGATGTTTTCTCTTACCTTTGCATAGGTGAATGTCTGGGTAAGCATATGTACTATAAAAATAAGAGAACATTTTGAATATAATAAAAATTGTCCTTTAGCAAATAAATGTTCAGTGCGAGTCTGCAGCTGAGGCAGCTGTACATTATGTTCCCATGGAGACAATCTGATTATAGGTCCAGGCATTAAATCTTGAGAGTTCTGGTCATTGTTTGCTGAATGAAATATAAAATTGAAAGGTACAAGGGCAAGCAGATTAGTAAAAAATAAAGTTTTAAACTAGTGGGAGTAAGATACAACCATTTTCCTGGCACCTAAATACTTCAGTGCATTTACTAGAACAGTCTATAATTTAGTTTTATTTAAAGATAGCCAGTGCAATTTTTCTCAAGACTAAAAGTTAACATTTTCTGAAAGCATACAAGCATTTGTTTCACATCTGGGAGGGGTATAAAGATAAGACAAGAACAGGCTGGCAAAAATTAATGTAAGTTGGAACACAGGCTGTAACATGCACTTTAACATTAATTTTAGGTTAGAAATGCCTGTGGGTGCAGTTGTTGATTTGGGACAATGGTTCTTATCAGGAGGGTTAAACTTCATTATCTGAAGATGCACATAGTTTTGTGTATTTGTTTTTAGTTAAAAGAGGGGGTTGTTTGAGGATTTTCATTAAAACAAAATGTCTTATAAAATATAACATAGGTTCAAATGGTAATGCCAAGAAACAACTGTATAAAGGTTTAGCCTGCCAAGTATTAGTGGGTGCATGTAACGCAAAATCTGTAAGCAGACATTTAAAAAGCTAACATATATAATATGTGGGTATAACAGCTTTTTATCATAATGGCTACACTATCCATACTATTCTGGAACATGAATGACCTCAGAGGTATAGACAAAAAGGTAAGAGTGTTGAATTATACTAAGAAAAGGAAAGTGCAAATAGCAATGCTACAGGAGATGCATTAAGAAAAAAAGTGAGCATGAGAATTTGATAAAGGATTTTAGGATGGATATTCAGCAGAATATCATGTACAAAGGAAAGGGAAGTTGTTGTTGTTTGTCGTTTCAGCTTTTCCCAGTTAGGGGTCGCCACAGTGGAACTCCGGTCCGCTAATGATCGGCAGTCAATTTTTATGGTGCCGAGTTGCCAGCCCGATGTCCAACCTTCAGCGAAGGCACGCCCATTCATGCATGTCTTTCGGAGGCCACTCGACCATGGGAAGGACATGCAGACTCCACACAGAAGGCACTCCAGCTGAGAATCGAACAGGAGAACATCTTGCTGTGAGACAACAACACTACAGCTGTACCACCATGGCTTACAAAGGAAAGTACTTATACTAATTGCTAGAGGAGCTCCAATAGTGTTAGAAGAGGAAAAAAGATAACAGTGGTAGATCTGTGGTAGTAAGGGGCTACTGGCAAGGAAGCAGGATTAAGCTGGCATGTATTTGTGCTCCATCTAAAACTGCTGTTATAGAGCTTAAAAAATGTTGGAAAAAAATTATCAGATTTCAGCAAAGAATATTATTTATAGGTGGGGACTGGATGTGCTTTGACTAAGTGAGGATGTAGCTGGGGGAGAGGGGCTAAAAGGAAATTATAACAAAGAGGGTAGATTTCTGAAGACATTTATGAAAATATTTGGTATGGAATACGTAAATTCAGTAGTAGGAACTCTAGAGAATTTAATTATCATAAAACAACAGGAACAACAGCACCAAAGTTGAAAAGTAGTAGAAACAACAAAGCAGGATTCACCAAACACGATTTATTCTAGGAAAATACAAAGCACTCTGACGTCTCGGCCTTCGCCTTCCAGGAGTATAACACAAGTAAAACCATCAGGTCTTATATACAAGTTAAACCAATTATACAAGAGATTAAACAATCAACATATTAAGACTCAGTTAATTAGACAACATTTTCCAATTAAAGTCTTCATTAAGTCCATTTGGATATAGAGTTTTAAATTTTAAAATATAAACAGTTTCCTTATATAATAGTAACTGTTTAATTCTTAACATGTCTCCATCATTATTAGATACTTGCTCCAAAATTGAAGCTGTAAGCAACCTCTCATCACTATTATGCTCTTCAAAAAAATGTCGGGCAACAGGGCTCTCATTCTTAACATTAATTATGTCCCTGATATGCTCTAATAGTCTTACTTTGAAAGGCCTTTTTGTTTCACCAATATAAAATTTCTGACAGGGACATGATAATGCATAAATTACCCCTTCTGTTTTGCAACTAAAACAACCATGAACTTTAAAAGGAATACCATTAATATAATCAAAACTACAAGTGACAAAGCTACAAGCCTTGCATTTTCCACACTGATAGGTTCCTTTTAATCTAACTTGTTCCACCATAATGTCTGTAGGGGCACTAAATCTACTTCGTACCAAAAGATCTTTAATACTTCTGCCCTTTCTGTATGAAAATTTTAAATTTACATTTAACCATGATTTAACCTCATTAAGAGAGCTAAAATATTTCCAAAACAATAAAACATTTTTAACAAATTCAGGGGTATAGCAGCCATAAGTAGTGACAAAATATATAGCTTCACCAAATGTTTGTTTTTTCCACTTTTTTTTTATAAATACAAACTTCAGATCTTCTTTTCTGTATCATATTTTCTTTACCATAATTATTAATATAGTCCCATAATTTATTGAGACATTCCTCCAAACAAGAAGTGCTATATCCTCTCACTAAAAATGAGTTATAAACTGAATCTAATTCATTTTTAAAAATTATTTCATCATTACATAATCTAAAACATCTTAACATTTCTCCATAGGGTAAAGAGTATTTAATATAGGGAACATGTCCACTTGTACCATGTACATAAACAGTAGGGCCTTCAAACTTTCTATTAACCGAAGTTATTAATTTATAGCCACTAGATATGTCCAGAATAACATCCAAAAACGGTATTCGTGGACCCATAGTTAACCCATCAAAATCCAGACCAAATCTGTTATGTTTCAGATCTGAAATAAACTCTGCAGCCATAGATTGTCCCCCTTCTACCAAAAAAATTAAATCATCTACAAATCTATAGTATTTAATAACATGGTCTTGAAAAAACCTATGTTTGTAAATGTACTCATATTCAAAGAGTCCCATGGCCAAATTCGCATACATGGGGGCAAATGAAGCCCCCATGGCTGTACCCTGTTTCTGACGATACATAATATTGTTAAACTCAAAATAATTATTTGTTAATGAAAAATATATTAACTCAATAACAAATTCAGAGACGGGTGACTGACCCAAAAACCGTCTCAATGCCTCTAATCCAAAGTCATGGCTTATGTTAGTGTAAAGGCTTTTAACATCTACAGACAACCAATATAGGTTTTTATTCCATTTTATATCCTTAATTTTGTTCAAAAAATCAAAAACATCCATTAAAAAAGAAGGTAATTTCTTCACATATGAAATTAGATAATTATGTAAAAAGATACCTATGTTCTTTAAAAAATAATTATGACCGGAAACTATAGGGCGACCTGAGGGTTTATTGAGACTTTTGTGAATCTTAGGCAAACAATAAAAATAAGCCTTACTACAACCTTCTGTTTGAAATTTATTTTTCACATCTTTCATCTCAAAATAACCCAATCTATAGCCCTTATGTATCAGGTCATTGTATTGTGATATGGCCTCATGATACTTATCTACCTTACATTTTTCATAAATATTCTTGTCATTGAGATGTTGCATACACATGTTTAAATAATCCATACTATTTAAGACAACCAACTTGTTGCCTTTATCAGCAGGTTTAAAAACAACATTATTTTTCTTACTAAGATTCATTAAGGTCTTCCATTCTTTTATCGACATGTTATATTCAATATTACTGTTGTTAAACATGAATTCAGAATATCCCATTTCTAAGGAATGGTTAACCATTTTAGTAAAGTTCGCGACATCATGGTTAGAAACCAAAGGAAAAAAATTACTTTTTGAAGGAACCTTTTCAGTGTTAAGCTTAACATAAGCATTAGTAAATTCATCCGATAAACAAGAATAAAAACTGCTATTAGAGCTAGAGTCATTAGAATTAGAATCAACACATTGATCATTAGTATTTAAACTAAAAAAATACTTCAGGTACAATTTGCGACTAAATTTATATACATCCATTTGCATGTCATACAACCTAGAAACTACAGTTGGAATAAATTTTAAACCCAAATTTAATACTGAAAGTTCATCATCACTGAGTTCAAAATTAGATAAATTAACAACGTAACAGTTCAATGAGTTAAATGTCTCACTACCATCTCCCTCGTTTGAAACCTCCCCGTTTCGTCGATTCTGAAGGGGTGTAGTCCTGGTATTCCCGCTGGCGTTTATGCCGTGGGTTATCTCTCTGCTGTTGCGGATACTCTGCACGAAAATTATGTCTTAAATGCTCAGGATTCTCAGCTGCTGGTAAATGTGGAAAATCGGTATCCACTCCATCGTCTTCGTAAGATGTATAGCCATTTTCTGAAGCAGAAGCAGAGGAATTCAAGGAGCGTACTCTATCAGCTTCCTGTTGAAACCTCACATGTTTACGCCCCTTGTTGCGATTGGTTCTCGATACAAATGCCTTGTTTAACTCATAGTCACGCAGATCCCTTATCAATTTACCTTTTTTACGGTCAATGAGTGTCAATTCGTAATCTTTTAGTTTATCATTCATTTGTTTGAGAAAATCATCCAGGAAAGATGTAGACACACATTTAGATATGTCATTGCACATTTTTTTAATATCAGCGCACAATTCTTTTTGCTTTAAACTATCTCTTTCTACAAGAATGTGTAGCCATTGTGTAGTACAGTTATGAGCTGCAGCCACCCATCTTTTATGAAACAGAACTTCCGACTCTTTAGAAAGATCAAAGGGCGTAGTGGGATCTTTAAAAGCCCTTAATCCCCTAGGTGTAATCTCGGTATCAATATAACGTTGTAAGCCACATATGTTGAAAAAAGTAGCAGTTTCTTTGACCATTTTTTTCTCTAAACTTTCAAAAAGAGACTTATGTTCAGCATTATCGGGTACAAGATTCTTTCTGCCTACACTACAGAAAGGATTAGGGAAGCGTTTTTTACGTTCATCTTCCCACTTGTCCCATAGTATATTGCCTTTATCAATGCCAGTTCTTGTAGTTAATTGCCTCTCACCTCTGTCCATGGCATTGCTGACAAAACTGTCCAAAGAAAGTTGTGAGCCATCCATGGTGTCACGTAGCACCCGTGGAAACTGTGCCAGTGAATCCGAAGTCATGAAACAACAGGAACAACAGCACCAAAGTTGAAAAGTAGTAGAAACAACAAAGCAGGATACACCAAACACGATTTATTCTAGGAAAATACAAAGCACTCTGACGTCTCGGCCTTCGCCTTCCAGGAGTATAACACAAGTAAAACCATCAGGTCTTATATACAAGTTAAACCAATTATACAAGAGATTAAACAATCAACATATTAAGACTCAGTTAATTAGACAACATTTTCCAATTAAAGTCTTCATTAAGTCCATTTGGATATAGAGTTTTAAATTTTAAAATATAAACAGTTTCCTTATATAATAGTAACTGTTTAATTCTTAACATGTCTCCATCATTATTAGATACTTGCTCCAAAATTGAAGCTGTAAGCAACCTCTCATCACTATTTAATAATCATAACCTGAGGTACAACAACTGGGCTAGACTAGACAGAAATGATATTTCACAGGAACATGTGCGTTTAATTGAAAGCGTCAACACATATCCAATAAATATTTCAGATCATGTACTAATAAGATAAAAATGCAGGGTAATGAAGTAAAATTGAGACCCTGGTGCTTCCCCACCTATCTATTAAAAGAAAGGAATTTAAGGAATGGGTAGTAGAAATTATTTGCTAGTTATTTTGAAAGAAGGAAATTTCTTCAGAAGTTATAGCTAGAGAGTGGGATAAAATTAACGTGAATTTTTAAATGGGGTAGAGATAAAAAAGAGAGAGAGATGGCTAAGAAGGAACAAAAATTATTTAGAGGGGCTGACAAAGGTTAAAGTATAACAGAATAAGGGGAATCTCACAGAACAAGAAGAGAAACAACTGCAGAGTGCTAAAGAGAAACTAAGGGAGTATTTGGATAATATGCAAGAGTTTATAAAGATTGCTGTTAAGCAACTGTTTTTTGAAAATAAGTCCACAGGATGAAAACTTTTAGCACAACGACTTAGACAATGGGAAGTAAAAAGGGCTGTTGCCAGACTTAGGGAGTCTATAACAAGAAAAATAACAAGAGATCTTATAGCAGTATTAGACATACTTCAGAAATGTTATGAACATTTGCATAAAACATATAAATGTTGAAATAAAAAAAAAACATGAAAGACTTGAGTGTACCAAGGTTAGCGGTAGATTAAGTTCAACAAATAATTAAGATAGGAGGAGATGAGATAAAAACTGCGACGTATAATCAATCTGCAGGAAAGTCTCCAGGAATAGATGGTATTCCTATAGAAGTTTGGAAGACAGGAGGGAATAAAGTGATGATCTGGAAGGTTTTGTTTATCAGTATCTTAAAAGGAAGGGATATACCAACATCCTGGAAGAAATGGGAGGTTCCTCTCCTCTCCGATAAGTTATGTCTGAACAAAGGAACCAGGCAGGAGTATTCTCTTTTCCCCTTATTATTCAAGTTATATTTAGAGCCATTGGCAAAGAAAATAAAGGACTCAGAAATTCAAGAACATAATTCATATGATAATCAAATACGTTGGCTTTATTTGCAGATGATATTTTGTACCCAATAAAACCAGAAAAGGACATATCCTTGGTGTGGAACATTCTGTGAGAGTTTCATATCTTCTTGGGATATAAAATTAATGAAGATAAAACAATGGCTATAGCTGTAAACCATGTACTTACATGTGGATTGGTTCAGCAATACCCATATTTATGGAGATGTGGTAAAATGAAGTATTTAGGAGTATGAATTAAAAATGATTCTGTTATGGCAGCTATAGATATATGGGAATATACTAAACAGAAGGTAATACAAAAACTGAGACCCAAAACTCTTGTTTTTGGATATGGATAGCAAGATACAAGCAGTGAAAATGTTTTTTGTACCTTTAGTTTTATAAATAGGTGAGGTATATTTTTATCAACCAGAGGAGAAGTTGTGGACAGTAATTAAAGAGTTGAAGGATTTTATCTGGGAGGGGAAGAGGGCAACGGTCAAGTATGATAAGTTGATCCTTTCAGTAGAACCAGTGGTTTAGGATTACCTAATTTGAAGGTATGTTTTAGAGCTACACTCTAACATAACAAAGGCAGAAAAATATAATTCAAAGTGGAAAGAGATGATGATGAAGCAGAGAGGAATTGAAGAAATAAAGAGAGAGTGGGATTTTGGATGCAGTTCCTTAAGGAGAATAACAATATTATATTCTTTAAGTAGCAGAAAGTATTCTAAGAACTAAGCCAGCAAATGGAGAAATGGGATTTTGCCAATAGGGATGATTGTAATTCGGGGTACAAAGAATAGTCAAGAGGGGTTGGAATTTACTGGGGAAAACTGATAAAGGAACCAAGGTATTGTCAGCAAATAACTAGAGAGAAAAAAGTAATAAAATGGGAAGAGGCCAAGAAGACATTTGTCTGCAGGCTACAGACTACCTTCTCTATCAGGGATTGATATCAGAGTGTAGGCAAAGAGAATGGGATACAGTAGACTCCCTCTTATCCGGTCTCCCTTTAACTGCCCTCCTCTTTAACGTCCATCAAATTTCTGCTGTAGCCCTAGCAAAAGACCACAGAGAATAACAACACTTCCACCATATCTGGGCTAAATAATGACCAACATTTGAGTTTTAGACTTCATATTCATTAGAAAAATGCATACTAACACAAATCCTGTTACTCTAGCTGATATATAACCTATGAATGCTATTTTGTATGCTTTTTCTGATTAACCAGCCATTCATTTATCCAACTTAAGGTCTAGTCCCAACAAGACTGGATAAGAGGAAGTCTATTGTAGGGGAATTCTAACTGAAAGACCTGCTCCGATGAGTTTTTAGTTGAATCTAGAACAGAAGCTTCTTTTGAAAAAGGGATAATTTAGCAGGACATATAAAATATTGCATGATAATTATTGGAATCAATCAGAGATGGTTAGAAAAGACTGGGAAGAGAGAATGGATAAAAAATTTCACAAAGAAGCAATTGGAGGACATAATTTTTTGTTTCCCAAATATGTCTAGAAGAATTAAGATTTTTTGCTTGGAAATATTTGCATATGTATTTTTATACCCCAAGCAGACTCCAAAGAATTTTTCCTCAAGTAGATGCCAAACATTGGAGGAGCAGTGGAGAAGAAGAAAGAGGCAACTAGGAAAATATGTTTTGGGAGTGTAATGAGTTGGAAGACTTAAAATTGCCTACAGAGTGCTCTGTCAAAAATATTGGGTAAGCAAATGAGTGTAACTAAGGAAATGTTTTTTGAACTGGGATACAGGATCTGAATTGCCTAGACATAGTAAGACTTTAAGTTTAATTCTGGTTGCTGCCAAAAAAGCAGTTACCAGAAAATGGAAATATGAGTCTAAAGCAACTGTATTTGAAGTACTGAATATTGCAACATAGAAAAGAACTTGAAGTGGGATCTTTATAAAAGGGTAGGAGCAAACTGCATATAAAAAATGGAAATTGTGAGAACAGTACATGCAGAATAATGTTTTGGAGGAGGAGTGAGGTTTAAGGAAACTCAGGAATTGGTCAATTTATGTAATGTTGGCTTGATGATGATTATACAAAAGAATGTATGTGATGCATAACGTTTGCAATTGGGAATATGTTAATATGGTTTGTTTTCTTTTATATAAATGTATGTTTGCTTACGTCTTAAGTGATAATTCAATAAAGGTGTTAAAAAAGAAGATAATCAGCAGTGTCAGCCTCACATATTGTATATCAGTTGCTTGACACTATGCTGCAGCAAGTGGAGCAACACATCTGGGCGCCTAGGACTGCAGAGGCAAGAACTAACTCCACGTGGGCATTTTACAGTTTATTCCATTATCATGAAGTCCTGGGAGCATAGGATTGCACATGCTTTGCTATCAGGGCCCTCACCTGGTCCATAGGGATTGAGATACATCAACAGAAAGGGTCTCCAGACTCGTCTCTGCCAGAATGTGGTTAATACCAAGGGTATTTTATATAATGTCTCTGTGTACTATGCAGGTACTTCGCATGATCCATACATATGGTATACATTGAACAGATTAATTTCACTTGATCAAGAATGCCTTCAAGTGTCAATAAATATACAGCTGAAACAACTTTTGATGAAACTCAGAGCTAAGTTGTTTTTTGTAGGAGGATAATCCCTCCTGCATCTCTCATACTTATATACATACTCTGAGGTTGCACAACAGTAGAGAAAAAAAAAAACTCTGCTGGTGGCAAAACTTGTCCAAACAAATTTCTTTCATCGATCAGCACTCAGCTAAAGAGCTGTTGGCTGACTGACATGCTTCTCATCTGACCTATACCAGTGGTTAACGTGTATGTTTGAGGGATTCCACCTGGCCATTTAATTAGTAGGTACACACATAGGTGGGTTATTCAGACCAGTTACCATGCAAGCAGGGAGCAGCAAGTCGCATACAGTGGAGTGACTACAGCATGTTGTGGCTAATGCCAGATATGTCTTGGAGCCATGGATGATGACCCCTATCCATAACCTCCAGATAATAGCAGAGATGATGTATAACAAACCCCATGCTGAAACAATGTTTTGGAGCAAATTTTTAGAGAACTGAAGGGATCCTTCCACTGTCTGCACATAGCATATCCACCCAAGGCCTAATTGTTGTTGTGAGCATCATGTTGCATAATATGGCACTGTGGTAACAGCTAGTGCAACCCAGAAACATCTCAGCGGGGACCACCAAAACAGTACGGCCTGCAGTGGAAGAGCAAGGTGTAGCTTCTGGGTATGAACAGATAGCAGTGGTTGACCAGTTACTAGGGAAGGGTGAAGGAGTTGGCTGCCCTGGCAGCAAGGTATTATTGGATGGGGCAGTTACCAATGGGACATGTGTGCAATAACAACATTCAACTAAGAAGCCATGTGGGCTATCACAGTTTCTTAAATGGATGCTCATACAGCACTTTCTTGAATTTAGCTGTCCAGCTTTTTGTTTGGTCATTAACTTCAGGAAGACTTTTTGAATGTGCCAGTCTGAGAAACTGTGCAGAGTACTAGGTGACATAGCTACAGCTCTGAACAGTGGTACCAAATATAAGGTAGAGATGAGCCAGTACATCTCTGCATTGGTAAAGAGACAACATCTGGTCCACAAATATGGTCCATAACACAGACAGTACAGAGTAAAATGATGCATGCATTAGTACACTGTGGTTGTGCAAGACAGTGTATGAAATGGCCATGCTATTGCAACAGACATAACTATACCCCTGCTGATCAGGGGGTGGACAGGGCACAGTCAGGTGACAGCAACAGTATAATAGGGGGTAGGAGAATGGGAGGTGAGTACAGTAGCCACTAACAAAGGAGGCTGTGGGGAGGAGTCAGAAATCAGATTCTGCAGTAATGGAGTTGAGCTGCTAAGTCATGGCCACTGCCAATATCCACTACGGTGGCTTATAGGCTTGGGACTTGATGCAATCTGTGGCAGAGAAGGTATAGAATGATGGGATTGTATGTATGCAGCCCATATGGGTATCCTATGTCAGGAGTCTACAGAGCATCATTGTCCAAGTCCCAGATGATGTCCATGAACAGGCATGACATTGTGTTTGTCTACAGAGGATAATGAAGAGGTAAAACCATAGAACAATTTGCGAACAGTCTGGTATGGGGACCCAAGTATTGTACCTGAGGAGCATCATCAACCACAAATGTGATACCACCAATGGCCAGTGTTGGCAGGATGTGTGGATATAGTTGACAGTGAAGCCATCTCATTAATTCTCTTATATAGTCTGACTAGGGTTAGCATGCCAACAAGTCTCCTTGCATCTTGACCCTTCCACAGACTGCATGGCCTGCAGAGGCAGACTGGTAGGCAGTTACCAAGCATTTCTTCATAGCACTCGTACAGACATTTTCCACCAGTGTCCTGGACAGTAACATTGCTTCCCTGTCCCTATATTTCTTGTCCTTCTGTAGGTGTTATATGTCATTATGCAAGCCACAAATCACATTCATCTTCTCCACAATACTGTTAGTAGTAGCTGTTTATGCCTGAATCACAGTGACCTGCATATCTGCTGATTTATGCTAAGAACTATTCCCAGATCAGGGACAAACCTGTTGTCATGGCAGTACCATGAGCCTCCATGCCTCTTCACTATGGTGGGAGTGCACATACAAAATATAGTATGAATAAAGCTACATGGGCTAGGGACTCATGGAGAGCTTGGAAGGGTTCACAGTTACAGAATATCTGCCATACAATAGTGAGATTGTGGGGTCAACCTGTACCTCTACAAAGGCCTCTAATGTAGGGGACATGGATGAACCCTCCTATATTAGTGTTGCAAACAGTGCCACTGAGTCATTGGCTATGCCATGTACATGCTGCTGCTATCATCAGATACAGGTGACCTGCTGACATCAAGCATGAGGTATCATATTTTGCTGTTCCTTCCACTAGAAGAATCTATGAAACTGCTGATACCATGATACTTTTATCACAGTTACACATATGCCTGCCAGTACCCAGTGGCATGCACAGTGGTAGATAACAGGATATGTGAATAGCATATGGAGGCATAGTTGCATTTGCAGTCCAGAAATATATGAAAGGTCAGATATGCAGGAGGTCCTTGGTGAATCAGTCATGTCACTTATACAGTACACTGTACCATATAGATATGTGGTGAGTAGTATTAACCTGGTGCATTAACTAATGCCTGTTGCTCCTCTTCAGCCAGGGACACCAGGACTCCTCTGTCTCTCTAAGTCATTTCTGTCTTGGTACGATGGACACATCATCAGTAATACCCTGAGCCTTGTCCATTTTATGGAGTATTATATTGGTTACCCTTTGCCTCACCTGTTGCAAGGACCTATTATGGCTGCTCACAGCATTCATATCTTGCACCACTCTCTGCCACACATGATTCCAGTACATCTTCTCTAAAGCACCTTTGCCTAAGAAGTATATGCTATGTGGTATATGCTCTGTTTCTTGGATGGTGAACTTTTCCAGCTGTCCCCTGTTGTTTTAGGGGGCCCATGGTAAACCATTTTACCAATGGATGTGCCAGGCAGGCTGTGGAAGTCTTCCACCTCTAGCCCCTTTCCCTGCATTCTGCAGCAGGTCAGCAGGCTCCTGTAGTATAGCAATAACCCACGTCTGGGTGTGGGTAATGCTGGATTTACCCACGGTTGGTGTGATTTGATCATGAGGGCAAAGCCCGAGTGACCAAACAAAGACAACCATGGGTAAATCCAGCATTGCCCACACCCAGACATGGGTTATTGCTATTATACAATGACATTATTTAAGAAAAAAAATACTTAACTTTTCTTAAATATTGTCTTTGCATAAGGGCAATGTGCTGTCCTTCCGCTGATGGACATTTCCTTGAGCCTTATCTGATGTACTGCGCATGCATTTGGGACTTCCATTCCTATGCATACCTAGTACATCAGTGCTTGGGAAAGTATGCAACAGAGAAGAAGATCTCTGTTGCTCCTTTTTTCTTTTCTTTTTTTTTTTATCTGTTTTTTTAATTACTGAAAATCACAGCAAACGAGTATAAAACACCAGGTGCCAAAATCCAGAAGCCAAATTGAACGTAAACGTATTTTATTAAAATTCCGTTTTCGCTTCCACTAAGGTAGAAGCTTCATCAGACAAAAACACAACACCAAATAGCTCAATTTAAACACATATCTAATGATGTCATTTCCTTGACTACCAAACGGTAGTCTCTATCAACAGGTTTCATGTTATGATATTTTAAAAACCACAGTTTAAATTCAACTAAATCACAACCATATGTATAGACTTCTTAAACCATATAAAAAGATAATGATTACCATATTGTGTACATGCATAAATACCAATATACATAATTATAAAATCCTAACAAATACTGTAAGTTTAAAACTAGAATAAAATAAATGACAATAAATTCGTTAAACATTAAAACCTAATCCTAGGCTCATGCCTTACCGCAGGTAACTTTTATATTTTAAAAAAGCAGAGATGTTACAGGCTTCGTTTAAACCTGGTGTAGAAAAGGCATCTAAAAGTAGTTGCCATTCTAATTCTCTAATTTCAAGGAGAAGGGATTGAGGCCCCCCTCTCAATCCTACATTAACAGTGTCAATACCCATAAAGTGGAAACTGTGTCCAGAATTATTTACAATGTGCTTAGCAAGGGCATTTTCTGTCTTTTTGTTTTTAATTGCATATTTATGTTGGTAAATACGGTCCCGTAATCTACGGTCCGTTTTACCTACATAAAATGCATGACAGCAATCACACAGCGCGACATAAATCACTGATTTTGTCAAACAATTTATTTTATGCTTGACAAAATACAAAAACAAAAAGACAGAAAATGCCCTTGCTAAGCACATTGTAAATAATTCTGGACACAGTTTCCACTTTATGGGTATTGACACTGTTAATGTAGGATTGAGAGGGGGGCCTCAATCCCTTCTCCTTGAAATTAGAGAATTAGAATGGCAACTACTTTTAGATGCCTTTTCTACACCAGGTTTAAACGCAGCCTGTAACATCTCTGCTTTTTTAAAATATAAAAGTTACCTGCGGTAAGGCATGAGCCTAGGATTAGGTTTTAATGTTTAACGAATTTATTGTCATTTATTTTATTCTAGTTTTAAACTTACAGTATTTGTTAGGATTTTATAATTATGTATATTGGTATTTATGCATGTACACAATATGGTAATCATTATCTTTTTATATGGTTTAAGAAGTCTATACATATGGTTGTGATTTAGTTGAATTTAAACTGTGGTTTTTAAAATATCATAACATGAAACCTGTTGATAGAGACTACCGTTTGGTAGTCAAGGAAATGACATCATTAGATATGTGTTTAAATTGAGCTATTTGGTGTTGTGTTTTTGTCTGATGAAGCTTCTACCTTAGTGGAAGCGAAAACGGAATTTTAATAAAATACGTTTACGTTCAATTTGGCTTCTGGATTTTGGCACCTGGTGTTTTATACTTGTTTGCTGTGATTTTCAGTGGTTGTTTCTGCCTTTACTTAGTATGTCTGTCAATGGTCCGACGAGTCCTAGAACACCAGTGTTATTCGGGTCTGTTGATAACCCGAACACGGAAGACCCAAAGAGTACTGATGTGCTTTTAGCACTACTTACACAACGAATTGAAGCGCTTCATTCCCGTTTGGATATTATTGACAACAACAGAGCGCCTAGTACTCGGAGCTTGGGTCCTAATTTATCTACCCTTGTTCAAAGTAGTACACCGAGTGGGTTTTTGGACACAATTCCACCGGGACAACCTCAACAAATGCTTTCCGGTTCTGTGAGTAACAACACAGAACAGACACACGCTGACGGAAGAAACTATGCTGCAGTGTGTTTGAACGATAACAACAGTAACAGCTATCGACAGCATAATCAAGATGTTCATGGTATCAGGCAGAATATCGTACCTGCTTGTAATAACAACGTTGTTCAGAACAACCCTGGGCTTATTGGTGTGCCGACTTTCTCGCAGTGGGCCGGGAACCTCGAGGCCTTTGATTTTGGAGATTCCCATCCACAAGGAGCACCGGCCACAGGGGTGGTCAGGCAAGGTAACTGTGTTGACAACATTGCAGAAAATCTTAAAATCCTTGACAGTAACATGTTGAAAATAAAGAGACTTCAACTCGAGGTCTCTTACTTTAATCAATGCATAAAAGAAAAATTAGTGCCTAAAGGCTTAAGATGTTCATTTGTTCCGACTGGCCTTTTTCATGATTCAAAATTTACAAACGACCTTGCTAGCCTTTTTGACAAACAAGGCTTGGAATTGTTACAATTAATGGTTACACATTATTCTAACTACATTACAATTCTTTTAGCAGAAACAAGTGAACTTGATGAAAAAATAAAAATTGACATAAACTTTATTCGGTATAGGTATGACTATGACCGCATCTTTCAGAGTATCGATGCACTATTGGTCAAACTGAAATCGAATAAAGTCAAAAAACTTACAAGAGATAGGCAAGCTTATGCTAACAACATTGTTTATCCTAATCTTTACAAGAATAGTTCCAATACAAATAAGCTTGCTGGTACAGATGGTAAAAATGGTGGCAGCGGAGATGCAATGGTCAGTGACACAGTATGTATAGAAGAAGAACAGGACATCGATGATGGAGATGAAGGTCCTTCTTCTCAAGGACCGAGAAGGAGTAGTAGGATCAAGTCAAACTATGACCATCAAGGGACTCGCCCTAATTATAAAGGCCAAGGGAAACCTTTTTTAGGGCGCAAGAACTTCCAAAGACAACGGAACAAGAACAACCACAAATAGAGACTTTAGTTTCTTCTTATAATGAAGATACTACCATTCCTTCGAAATTGACTATCCTAACAAATTCTAAGGGTGACTTTAACGTTTATAACTTCTCACAAGTCACCATTGATAAAGATTTGGTTGACCTGTTGGCCTATGGTCTTACATTTGTACCTGATCAGAAATTGAATTTACCTAAATTATTGATTGACTTGAAATGCTTTGTCCGTTCCTTAAACCTTAAAGTTTTGTTTAATGGTGTAACATCAGGAGATAGGCCTTTATTCAAGTTATTAAGTGTCTTCAACCCTCCTTTGCATCCCATATTGAATATTTTTGAAAATGTATGCGAATTGGATTTAAGACAATTTCTTGAAAATACTAAATGGTTTGACCGTCAGAACAATACCTCACCTAACCAGTTGGCAGCTTTAAAAGATTTGTGTAAGCTCCCTATCAGGGTTATCAGACCTGACAAGGGTGGAGGCTTAGTCGTCCTTGATAAAGAAGACTACATAGAAAGAATGTTACTCGTCTTAAACTCTCCCGCCTACGCGGCATCTTCATTAAACGAGATGTCAGGGCAAATGAACAAGATCAAAGGGTACTTTAGGGATTTGTTTATTGAAGGGAGAATTGATGTGGAAACTTTCAACTTTATTAACATCTCATTCCCAAGGATCCCAATCATGTTCGGGATCCCAAAAATTCACAAAAACCTAAGTGACCCACCTATGCGTGCCCTAGTAGACGGGAGAAATTCTATTACCCACCCTTGTGCCAGAGTAGTAGATTCCATCATTTCAAAATACCTTGGCTTGATACCTCAAATTTGTAAAGACTCTTGGTCTTTTTTGAAAACCATTAATGACATCCCATTCGACTCTAACCTCAATTTTTTAACCATTGATGTGGTTGATCTTTACACCTCTATCCCACATCAAGAGGCAGTCGAATGGGTGGAACTGATGCTTTTAAGCTTAAACGCTTCCAGAGATGAAATTGATGTGGTTACATTGTTGTTAGACATTATTTTGTCTTCTAACTTTTTCATCTTTAATAATGGTTATTATTTACAAAAAAGAGGTATCGCCATGGGTTCCCCCTGTGGTGGGAGTGTATCAAACCTTGTTGTAGCTTACTGGGAGAACACCTGTTTATTAAACAACTTCAGATTTAAAAATATCATAAAGGTGTACACACGTTTCTTAGATGATGTATTTCTACTCATATCAGGAGGTGAAGATGTATGCTGTGAGTTAGTTGAATACATGAATACTACTTCTACCTTTTTAAAATTCACGCATAAATTTTCATCTTCTGAAATCGATTACCTTGACATCAAACTGACAAAAGATCTTGTCAACAATGCTTTCTTGTCTACAATTTATAGAAAGCAAACGTACTGTAATAGCTTTCTGCATTTCTCCAGCTGCCACCCTTGGAAACAAAAGAAATCTATTATCAAAGGCCAACTTGTTAGAGCTGCACGTATGTGCAGCACTAACGCGGCCTTCAATGTCGAGTGTGCAGGTCTGAAAGTTATGTTCCAGAATAGGGGTTACCCTATTGATTTATTAAACAACATTGTGGAAGAGGTCACATTTAAGAGAGAAAACGGATTTTATAAACCTATCCTTGAGATTAATAAAATCAACACTAGGATAACTGTCAACTCTTCATTGGTTTCTTTAGATCCGGGAAACATACCTCCACAAAATAGAATGGGGGATATTGTAATAATGTATCAGGAGCCAAGATGTGACTATAAGACCAGCTTAGTCATTACTTATAACAATCATATTAAAGATATTTGTGCCATTATTAAGAAAAACTGGCATTTTATAGAAAATAGTGGTTCCTTATCTAACATTTTGGGCCCCTATCCATCCTTTATTTTTAGGAGAGGTAGTAACTTAAAAGATCTGCTACAAAACACTGACCTTCCACCGTTTTCATCTAGACAGACTGGTTCATTCACTTGTGGTTCTTGTAATTTATGTGGCCTTTTGAAGGTGGGGGGTTCTTTCACCATAAAAGGAAAAAAGTATTTTGTCAAGCATAAAATAAATTGTTTGACAAAATCAGTGATTTATGTCGCGCTGTGTGATTGCTGTCATGCATTTTATGTAGGTAAAACGGACCGTAGATTACGGGACCGTATTTACCAACATAAATATGCAATTAAAAACAAAAAGACAGAAAATGCCCTTGCTAAGCACATTGTAAATAATTCTGGACACAGTTTCCACTTTATGGGTATTGACACTGTTAATGTAGGATTGAGAGGGGGGCCTCAATCCCTTCTCCTTGAAATTAGAGAATTAGAATGGCAACTACTTTTAGATGCCTTTTCTACACCAGGTTTAAACGAAGCCTGTAACATCTCTGCTTTTTTAAAATATAAAAGTTACCTGCGGTAAGGCATGAGCCTAGGATTAGGTTTTAATGTTTAACGAATTTATTGTCATTTATTTTATTCTAGTTTTAAACTTACAGTATTTGTTAGGATTTTATAATTATGTATATTGGTATTTATGCATGTACACAATATGGTAATCATTATCTTTTTATATGGTTTAAGAAGTCTATACATATGGTTGTGATTTAGTTGAATTTAAACTGTGGTTTTTAAAATATCATAACATGAAACCTGTTGATAGAGACTACCGTTTGGTAGTCAAGGAAATGACATCATTAGATATGTGTTTAAATTGAGCTATTTGGTGTTGTGTTTTTGTCTGATGAAGCTTCTACCTTAGTGGAAGCGAAAACGGAATTTTAATAAAATACGTTTACGTTCAATTTGGCTTCTGGATTTTGGCACCTGGTGTTTTATACTCGTTTGCTGTGATTTTCAGTGGTTGTTTCTGCCTTTACCTAGTATGTTTTTTTAATTAAAAAAAAAATTTAGGGCAGTTTAAGGGTAGGTGAGAGACAGCATGGATGAAATACAAGGGATATCAGGAAAGTGTGTTTAGTTTTAAATAACGTACCTGATATCCCTAGTATTTTGTCAGTGCTGCCTCTCTGGTATGTCTGGAGTCCAGACTACAGATTTTATTTTTATTTTTTATGAAATAAAAGTAAAATTTAAAGACTATACCAATGGAAAAAAGTCTGGGCAACCAAACCTTTTTCTGTTGGTATATTCTTGGATTTACAGCGGGCACGCTGATTGGGCTGGCCAATCAGTGTGCACATTTTGGAATGTTAATGGCCAATCATTGTATAATACTCTATTTATCATCCCATATACACACTACACTCACATGCATGGCCTCACTAAATCCTGTAATGCATCTGCCAGTTGGTCCCATGTGTTTCCATACATAGCCTCATACACTCCTTCCTTACAGTGCATTGACATACCTCACCCTATGTTTGGAGGTCATCATGCCTCTTATGGCATGTCCTTCTCTAGATGGCTGATACTGGTGATGTGGCCTCACCACATTTAAACATGACAGCACCATGCTGTTCTTCTGTGTTTTGTGTTTCTGTTACTGCCATCCACCACAGATATTGATTACAGTGTTAGAGTACACTACCAGCTGGGTTTTCTTCCTTCATTATTTGTACCTGCAAATCCATAGAGTTATTATTTAAAGTCCGGTATTCCACTGTTTTTCCCTATAAGCATTATCATGCAAAATGATGTCTATGCTTTACATCATTTGTAAGACGGCCTCTTAGTGTGGTAGTTATGCTAATGAGATCACTGTCTCTGCAACACAGCCAAAATAAAATGGATTATTCACACCAGCAAGTGGTAACTATGCTTGACAAGATGCCAGGGAAGCAAGTGACCTCTATGATTTGGCACAGAGCTTGTACAGAGTAATGGCACACACTACTGAACAACATTTGGTATCATTCTTACAGCAATACTACACTATGCATGATATGATGTCTTAATGTGAACCCTTACACATGCTGCTTCCATTTTAATCCTCACTTGAGCCAGATATGTGGACGTGGCCTCCTCAAATGTGGTGAGCTGCAGAATTCCAGTGTAGTGTTCCAGGGAGAACAAGATGATCCTCTTGCATATGGACTTTGCTGAGTGCTTGCTAGGACAATATGCTGGCCCTTTGTGCAAGGCAGATGGTGAGTGATGCTTCTCATTCTGGTGAGCAATGCTGTCATTTGCACAGTGGCTTGTGGCAGTGCTGACTAGATTTGTTTCAGCACTGGGAGCATGACAGGATGTCACAGGAGGTGGGAACAACTCTCTTGGCAGTGAGGGGAATATGTCGTGTGTGCCACTTCAGTGCATAACTTCACTTGTATGTGTACTATATGTGTGCACTAATGTACTCACTTTTTGCCACCCTTCATCAAGTGCAGTTGTGGCAGAGGTAGTGGAATGACAGCAGTCACCTTAGCCTACCCTGGCCAATACCTGTGGCAATGAATCTCCAGTAGTTTTGAGGGTTGCCTCTTGACAGGGTCCCCTGTTGAAGGTGACCTGGAGGGATTACTAGTGACCTCTATGGCTACTCCTCCGGAGTGTGGCATAGGCTCCTCTTCTGAGTTTGGCACAATGAGTCTCCCATCATCTCCTGGTCTGACATGTGGAGGTCAGTGTTTACTGAGGTGTGGAACCAACTACATGCCTGCTTCAGCACCATGGAGTACTGATTGGCAGACCCTGACCATTGTACCACTGGGGTTGCAGCCTGCCCATGATATAAACCACAGAAGTGAATGTGCATGCCTGAGTATGGCTAGCTATGTTGCCCCTGGGCTAATCTGGCATCTGTTCTTCGACTCTGCCCTACCCCTATCCAGGTGTTCCCCTCCCTTATGTTTCTTTTCCAATATCCTGTTTGTTGTCCAGCCCTCCTCACCACCCCACCAGCAGTCCACTCTATGTTTGTGTCCATCCACTCTTATGCCACCTTTTGTATGCCATCCTTCTTTACCTGTCTGTGACTGCATTTTTTGTTTCTTTGTCTGCACCTGCTACCCTCCCTTCTCTCTCACACTCTCTCTCTAGCCCATCCACAACCATTTCTTGCTACCTTCACCACTTATCCTACTTCTCCGTTTTATATTGAAAATGGTGCTCTGCCCCATCAAAAAAAAAAAAAAACGTGATATTCTCCCCCACGCAACACGTATCATACCTTATGGCTTTCCTTTCATGTTTTCCTCTGCTTGCTATTGTCCTATTTTCTACTTTTCTGTCTTGCCATTTCCTCTCCTTTTATGTAATGAATTGAATTGGCTCTTTGGAGTGCTGATCTTCATTGGGCTACCTGGACTACTGCAAGTGGCAGAGATGTGGTGCATTACCCTCTGAGCAGACATGAATTCTGCATGCCAGGTTGGTTTTGCACTCTTTTGTAGCACTACTCTTCCCTATAACATGGTGACTGTGTTTTACTATGCAGTTTTTTTTTAGTATGTTGGTACCCACTGTATATCGAATTAGCTGTTGGCAACGCTACACTACAGACTAAACACTAATTAGCACTGAATGAGAATGTTGTGATTGTCTATGAATTCCAGCTCGTGTGCTGATTTTTTTTCTGTAATGTGTTATATATGCATGAATGGAGAGAGTGGTAAACACAGAAATAAGATGCAGTTGTTTTGTTTTTATTGTTATTTGCTTGTGTTTTAATTATTTTAAGAATGCATTTGCTCGGAGTAAAGGTAGAGACCATATCTCTGCTGGGCAAATTGTTCTAACTGTAAAGGAAATATGGATTATAGTCTTGATTACATAAAGTCTGCTTTGCTTACTTTGTAATATAGATTGGGCCAACATGACTGCTTTGGGAAGACCTTGCTATTATTCACAGCGGTGGAGCTAACAAGAATGAGGTATGGGGCTGGCTCAGAACTATAACAGTTTATTTTAGTTTATAACTTTTATTAGCTGTGTATTGAAACAAAAGATGACTGTGTGGAACTATCTGCATTGAACAAGTAACATGGTAGCAATGGATTTAATGAGATGAAGTCCAAAGACAAGAATTATCCCTGTCATCTGCAGATTCAAGTCTCTCTCTCTCTCTGGGTACACTGAAAAATACATTTAAATTTTGAATGCACATGCCAGATGCAATTGCTTAGTGCAGTAGTTAGTAATGAAGTGAGGCTGCATGAGTTCACGAAATCTGCTGCAAATCCCTAATTCTGTTAATATTGTTCACTGACTGAAGTTATTTCTGATTGACACAGTTCGTCCTTTGTCACTACTAAGGGTTTCTGAAGCTGGTAATCCTAATTGGAGCTCCCCTGCTTCATTTAATCTTATTTGCTCTCTGACTGCACTAGCATTCCTGGGTACTCGTATGCATTTATCTAGTTGGGGTCCTGGCAGCCAATGAAGCCAAGGTCTTTCTAATTCTGCTTAACTTATATTAGGCTCCTTGACTGCCTAAATCCATACAAACAGCACTGATTGTATTTAGGGCTGTCTTCTTCTGTCTCTCTATTTTCAGGGTTCTTTGATTTTTATTAATTCTGTTTTGACCCCTTGCATCTCTTAATTCCTTGGCAGCCCCTGCAGCTTTAATTATATTATACCTGCACTGACTTAATTTAAATTAACTGTACTGAGCTCCCCAGTCAGACCTATCAGCAGTCCCTGTTTTAGAGGGATTTACCAATTTTGAGGTCTGACTTACTCCTGCACATGATGTACTTGTTTTTGGAGGTATACCCTATTTTCAGGCTTGATTAACTCCTTCACACAATTTTCTGAATCCCCTTCATCAAGCATGATTTTTGAAGCTGTCCAGTACACAGAAAACCAAAATACCAGTGGTACCAATAATTTAAACAGAGGACACACATCTTGCATCTCCCTTTTTCAGAAGCAAAAATAAATGACCTTGTGTGTACAAGTTTGCAATACATTTGATCTCTCTTTGATAATGTGCTTATATTTTGTCACTCTGTTTTTGAAACGTGTTTCTGAGAAGTACCCTGCATTCCTACTGGAACTGAAAAGAGTTATGAGCTATTTTGAATTTACATTTTATGCTAATTAGATGTCCACATTTTTTCCAAGGGACTTTGTACCTATTTGTAGTGTCTGCAGATTGAAAGGTATGTCACTAGTTAATGTAAATCCTAATGATACCGCATGACTGTAAATGCTGTTGTGACCCTACAAAACCCCAAAGCCAGATCTATCTAGGAAGATTCAATGCAGTAAACGGAGATAGAGTTTCAATCTACCATGTTATCTGCACTTTTTTTAGTAGAGAGTCAGGTAACAGAAAGTCACTGTGAGCTGGGAGGGACAGGATTGAGTGGTTCTGGCCATGTGTCCTTCCCTCAGGCTGACTTGGGGTTATTTCTTCCTGTAATGCCCCCCTACAGAGGCTGGGGCCAGTAGCTGAAGCAGATAAAGTGAGGGAGAAACACAGGAAGATTGTCCACAGCAGAGGGTGTGAATATGGTAACAATTGTACACAAATTGTGGGTGGTGGTAAGGATAGACTAAATGGGGGAAGTCTCCATACCATTAGGACAGTCCAGTATGGGGGTGCCCTTATCTTCACTTTGCCTTGGTGTGCGAAGCGGCAAGAGGCATAGCTGATGATAGGCAGTAAGTGGCACCAAAATACAACACGAAAAAATGATTCATAGCACTTATTGCATAATATATTTCAACCAGTTACACTTTTTTATTTTGGAAGCTGATTTTATAAAGGCAGTATCTAGTAGTGTGGTTGTCAGAGAAAGCAAGAGACTTTTCCCAAAAGTCTATGTAAAATGAATTATTTATTTCTTTATTTGAATAATGGACTAATCCAACATGGACTGCTCCAGCTACATCCAGTGTATTTGCAAAATGTAGTCAATACAACAGATACAAATAAATCAAAATTGTTAGACATGCAAATGTTATATCTACCTAGGAGCGGCCTTAGGTCAACTGGTGCCCTAGGCAAAAGGGCTCCACGGCGCCCCCTACCACACCACCTGGTGCCCCCATCCTGGTCTACCTACACCAAATAAATATATGTTTGCGTGTGTGTGTGCATGTATATATATATATATATATATATATATATATATATAAGGAAATACAGATGCATATAAAAGGAACAATTAATGTGTACATCATATAAACAGCAAAGTATCACTAAATTTTTAGGCATCATTTGAAAGTCTGCAGTCATGCAAAAGCTGTTCTGAATCTGCAAATTAATTTATCTGTGACGGTGTCATGTTTAAGAATTAGAGTATTACTTACACGTGGCTCATATTTTTTTTATAATTAATAAGGTAGCTAATTAGTTAAGTACAACTACCCATTTTTAAGATCAGAATATTTTCTTTTTCTGCCTTTATGGCTGGCTGTCAGAATCACATTCATGTAATATGCACATTAAATTTCTTAAAGTGAATATTCATTTAGGGGACATCAATCTAAAATGCAACTTTCTTACCAGATAGCATGTTATTCATGAATTAAGATTCAGGATACATATTTATTTTTTCAGTCTGAAATGCAGCTTTTTATAGGCTTGTATTTTATTGTGGATAATAGAATATGGCTTTAGTTTAGATTGTAGTTAACGCTGCAGTCATAATTGTCTGTTCATGTTCAAGATAAATAAACGGGAAGGAATAGCTTGAGTAGGCTTTGTACGGTTTTAACATCTTGACAGCATTCAAGTGCTAGCATGTTATTTGTTCTGTCTAACACAGAAAGTGTCTTAATTAAAGGTTGTCTGAAAGCATTGAATAATTTCACAGACAAATCCACCATTAAAAGCTCTGACGTCCTGATTGCTTAAATCCTTGCTACCACAAAATTATTTATTAGGAAGCATACTGTTCCACTTCATTATCTGTTCCCTTCATACAGCATTCATCTGTGCCAGAGCTAATTAAACAATATATTAGATGAATGTAACAGTGAATGCTTTCAGAATACTTGTGAAATTTTATTATCAAGTACTAGGACAACACACAAGGATCCTGATAATGTAAAAGACTAGGGTGAGATATTTTAGGTTTCACACTATTTCTGTTCAGAATCTGATATAATGTGGAATGTTTTACTTAAGGAGAACTGAATCATTTACACCAGTTGGCAGAATTAAGATTAAAAACATGAACATAATACACAATATCGCAGAACAAATGTTAAACAATAACAAGTGTGCATCAAACAAAATGTGAGAGAATCCAATACAGGGATAGATAGAGGCTGAAGAAAAGATTGCAGACGTTAAAGGGTCTGCAGCTATCACTATGCTGAGAACAGCTGCAGGAAATTCTTATTATATGAGGAAGAAGATTTTTCATCTAGTTTCACCAATGAGAACAAAAAACATGGATGTTGTCATAATCACTGAGGCTATTAATAGAAAAATCAAGACAAAGTGGTAATACAGCAAAGCACACAAGATATTTGATCATTCAGGAAGAACAGTGGAAATAAGGATGGTACTATACATAAAACAGTTAAGTTAGTGAAGCTGTCAAACAACCAGAAAACATGAGAAGGACAGTTTGCACTGTGGACCCCCTGGAGGACAGGAGGAGGTAGTGCAGTCAGAGCCATGTAAAATACATGTTGCCTAACAAAGGAAAAGAGGCAAGAATATGAGCAAATGAATATGTAGAATGTCTGACTGTATAAAATGGCAGAACTAGGTAGGGCTACTGCCTGTCATTCTTTTTATTGAACAGTCCCTATTTCAACAGTCCTCTTTTGAAAAACTCATAAAAAATGGCAAAAATGTTAGGACAATAAGACAATAAATATAATCATTCTTCTAACTGTTACACAGAGCCAAAATTCTATTTTGGAATACTATGGTTAGTTAGTCAGTCAGTTAGTTAGTTAATTTTCTCTAGACTGGGTTATTCTGACTGGGAATACTTTACTTGCAGGGGAGATCTAAGTTGGTTTTCTTACTGACTAGGGAAGATTTGCCCAGGACACTAAAGAAATTCCTTTACTCTCTCTCCAGAGGTGCTAAAGATGTGGTTCCTAGCAGGAGAATTAAAAAGGAAGGATCCAAGATGATGGAAGAAGGGAGTGTGTGTATATACAATCCGGAGTTGATTTAGGAGAACTGAGCAGTCAAACAGAAGTTGTCAGCCAAACTTAGAAGGATGATAGAGCTTGATGACCAGCACTTAATGAAGGTAATGGATGAGCCCAAACTGTCAGAAGAAATGTATTGCCATGGGAAGAATTTATGCACAACATTTTTCCTTTAGGAACTGATAATTTGCAGTTACCAAATATGAAGTAGTTTTGTCCCCAAGTGTTTCAGAAAATCAAGAAGAGTAGTGCAGATGAATATCTTGTCGGATTGGGAAGAAGGAAGTGAGAAACCAGCAGAGACAGGCAGAAACCTCAGCTTTGGCCGGCTAAGAACTTGCTGTATTCAACTGGACGTATAAGAGAATTTAAGTACCTTTATCTGCTCTTTTCTTTTCAAAAAAATACAGTATTTTAATTGATTTTAACTGTGTGGAAGGAATATTAACTGAACTGGAAGTTTTCACTCTGCTCTTCAGTTAGTCACACCCACCCTCCCTGTTTTTGTTTTGGTGTTAATCTTAGTGGCCTTGCAACTGCCCGCCCCTCTTGTAAATTTGTGTTTGGATACTCCTTCTGGGCCCATCTCATTTGCTCACTCAACTGAGTGCAGTGAGATCATATTCTGATTTCAGGCACTCCTACTGTGTACAAAGAGAGCATCTGGGAAACAGAAAAAAAAATTAAGCTTGTTTCCTGCCTTTCCTGTTAAGTGGTATAGACTATTTGTAGGCTTCTGAGCCCCCAAGCCCTTCTGTGTTGCAGGGAAGCCTTCTAACTTAGTTTTTTTTTCTTATAACTAGCCAGTTTTCTAGTTTCAGCACTCAAATCTGTTTCTTTGATCTCAGCACTTGTTCAGAAAAAAAAAAAAAATTTCATCTGCTTTTACTGTACTTGTGTTTCTACCTACTTTTTTTACTTTTGCATCATCTTAAAAGTACTCAATTGTATTTATTACTGCTTGGTGTAACTCATTCTAAGCCTTTTGGTTTAAACACTTGGGCTTCGGACCAGTTGTTTTGCACTGAGAGGGTTTGTGGTCTGCACTGTAGTGGCAGAACAGTCTAGGTTGTGAACTGCTGATTGAGGGCTCAGTGTCTGTTATTCTAAAAGTGTATTAATTCTGGTTTAAGCACTTGGGCTTTCAGGCCAGTTATTTTACATTAAGAGGGTTCATGGTCTGCACTCTTGTGGGAGGAGAGGCTGGACTCTGCCCTTCTGAGCTGGGAATTTCTGGTTGAAGGCTTATAGTGCATGCATATCTGAACTGCTTCTTACTGAAGTTGGTGCACCTTGTTTGCTGTAGCATAGACTAGATCCAGGCCTGCTCAATCTAGCTTTGTTTATATGCTTGTTGTTTGTTTGCCTGTTATTTCCCTGGAATGCTAATTCCACCTAATACGCAGCTTCTCAGCGCTTCTGTGGATCACAAGTGATATCTGCATTGCTTACTGTACTTATTTCCTTGTTTCACTTGAAAGAAAGTTACTGTTTGTCGTTTTTGCATTTACGTTACCTGTAACACATTGCACTTAAGTTACCTGGCACTTGCTCACTAAAGCAATTATATAAGTCAGCACTAAAAATTAAAAGCACTACACCCTAACTCCCCACTGGCCCTGATTTTCAATTATTAAGGAATTCCCAATATTATTCTAGCATGTCCAAAGGTCAGTTGTCAATCTCCTCTCCGGTCCAGCTGGTGAATCTGGGAATCTTGAGGCAATGTTACAACTGCCTCATGTACACAGACAACCCTCTCCTTCTCCCAACAAATTCCAACACATGTGAGAAATGCAACCATATAGCCAAACTGGAGGCTAAGCTCTCTCAACTCAGTACTGGCATAACCAGTCAGGAGGAGAAGGAAACCACACTCACTACAATTCCAGTCTCACATAGACCTACCACGACAGCAAACCAAACACATAATCACACAAAAACATACTCGGAGGCTCTAAATAAAGATCTGCCGAAGCAGCAGAGACCTCCAAAGCAGACACCCAAGCAGCCGCTACCCCAAAACAAAACACGTGCAACACATATCTCACAAAGCCAGTGTGCCGAACAGTCACAGCCCTTAAGACTAAACAACACACCTGATACACTTGTAATAGGTGATTATCGTCAGGCACACTGACGTCCCACTCACCAGGCTGAACAAGGAGAGGGTCACGGTGAGCAGCCTGTCGGGCGCTAGGATCCGCCACATAACACAAGCACTCAGGTCACTCCAAGGCAAGTACAAATATGACTCAGTCATTGTCCATGCTGGTGTGAATGACCTGAGACGTACCTCCCTGGACTACATGAAAAGAGACATAAAGGAGCTCTCTGAGCATGTAGCCCAGGCCGGTATGACCCTGACCTTGAGTAGCATCTTACCCTCACCAAGAATGATGCCACAATATGAAGACAAGATGATCAATTTCAACAATTGGCTTAAGTACTGGTGTCATTCAAAGGGGATCCAATGCCTGTCAGCTTGGGATGGTATGCTCGACAAGCCACGATGCTTCGCTAGGGATGGCTTGCACCTGTCACCCCTGGGCTTTCGGATATTGGCAAAGGCTCTTGCTACCCCATAGTGCCTTTTTTAGGCAAGGCTCAAAAGACAAACCCACCTCTATAGGTATCACAAGGGATAAGAAACTAAGAGTAATGCTACTCAATGCCAGAAGTCTAAACCTCAAGATGCACGCACTCGAAACTCTCCTTAGCATGGAGAACATCGATATATGTGCAGTAACAGAAACCTGGTTCAGGGCTCCCGAGAGCACCCCAGCACTACCAGGTTATACCTCATACCATGCTTTTCAGCCCCAAAACTTGGACCGAACCACAAAAGGAGGGGGAGTATCGATATTCATCAAAGATACCCACACCTCCAGGTTGGTGGCAAAGCACGAAGCATCAGAGACTATCCATGTGCAACTAACAGTGGGTAAAACTGCCTTCCAGTTTATAGCCTGCTACAGACCACCCTCCCAAACCCAGGAACCCCACTCGGCCTTCCTGAGAACACTGGAAAATATGAAGGTCTCTCCAAACACCATTATATTGGGCGACTTCAACTACCCAAACATAGACTGGGAGCATTACTCTAGCTCCAACACCCTAGCCCAAAGGTTCCTAGAATTTATAAACTCAAATGCTATGGAACAACTTGTTACCACTCCCACAAGAGGGGAAAACATACTGGACCTGATCATCACCAACACGGGGACTCTATGCTCCAGACCAGAAGTGTATCCCTCACTGGTAAGATCAGACCATAAACTAATCTCACTGGATATTCACATCCCGACCCCAACCCCTGCCCAGAAAACCACAGTGAAAAATTTCTCTAAAGCAAATTTCATACTCCTCAAAACTGAGGTGGAATCCTTCAAAGCCCCCGGGCCTGTGGAAAATACGGCCCAGACCGCAGAATCCTTTATAAATGCATTCTATGAACACCTTCAGGAATGCATGGATCATGCGATCCCAAATAAAACCAAGACGCAATCCTCCAAAGGCAGACGTCCTGTCTGGTGGACCCCAGCCATAAACAAACCATACAATAGAAGGAGGAAGCTACTAAATGATAGAGCAAAATCCCAAAAAGGGAAGGCATCACTGATCAGTATTAGCAAAAAACTACGGGCACACATAAAATTGTCTAAGGCCAGCTTCGAGAGAAAAATTACACAGGACACTAAGGATAATCACAAGGCTTTCTTTAATTATGTTAGGAGCCTGGGTGGTAATTCCCAGATATGCTCAGAATTAGTCCAAAATGACAAAAAATACACCGAACCCACAGACATTGCCAGCATCCTAGCTGACAGGTTCAGCGCAAACTTCTCGGGCCCCACCAAAAGGGCAAATATCTATCCCAGCAGAGTGCTGCCCCCCTGACATCTCAGATGCTCAGGTAAGAGCCACCCTCTCCAAAGCAAAAAACACAGCATCAATGGGACCAGACGGTGTCCCGGGCTGCGTCCTACATGATCTCCAAGAAGAGCTAAACCCAAACATAAAACTACTGTTCAATCTCAGCCTTACTACAGGATATGTGCCCAAAGAGTGGCGTACAGCAACAGTGGTCCCTCTCCATAAAGGTGGTGCCTCAACGGATCCTGGAAACTATCGCCCATAAGCCTGACTAGCTTGGTCTGCAAAGCTATGGAAAGGATCATCATGGACCTCATAAATAAAGATATTGGGGACCTACAAACACTGGATCCTACCCAGTTCGGCTTTGTTAAGGGCAGATCCTGCCTCTTAAACCTGGTTGATTTCTTTGAAACAGTCACCAAGGCCATTGACGAGGGAAGGTGGTCCACACAGCCTACCTGGACCTCGCAAAGCCTTCGATACAATACCCCACTCGGGCATTATAGATAAGCTCACCAGCTTAAATATAAACCCCTATGTCACTAGATGGATTGCAAACTGGCTCAAGGACAGAACCCACATGGTTAGAATTGCTGGAGCCATGTCAGACTCCAAACCAGTTACAAGTGGTGTCCCACAAGGCTCAGTCCTGGGACCTCTCTTGTTCGGTATATATTTCTCGGAGGTACAGGCCAACACGGAAGGACTGTGGCTGACCAAGTTCGCAGATGACTGCAAAGTGGGTGCCATAATCGACTCTCCAGCTGACACAAGCATCCTCCAAAAGGGCCTCATAGAAACAGACAACTGGTGCCAGAGCCATGGCCTCAAGCTAAATGCCAAAAAGTGTATAGTCATCCCCTTTGGCAAAACAAAGTGCCCACAAATTACCACATAGGTGGTAATCCATTAAGTACAGAAGAAGTAATTAGGGACCTGGGGACCCAAGTTGATAGCAATCTCTCATTTGACAACCACGTGGCCAAAGTGGTTAGAAAAACATTTTATATAGCCCACCTAATCATGAAGGGATTCACATCTAGATCAGGGGACGTCATCGTGCCTCTTTACTCATCCCTCATCAGGCCCATAATTGAGTACAATGCCCCTTTTGGGATGTACCTTACCAGACACCTGCAGCAACTGGAAAGACCCCAAAAGTACCTCACCAAGAGGATCAAAGGGCTCAAACAGATGCCATATGCTGCCCGGTTAAAGAAACTCCAGCTCTACTCAGTGGCATATCACCTGTTCAGAGGCGATCTGTGCCTGACGTATAAAGCCATGTCCAACCCGGAATTAATGGACATGCTGCACCTCAGAAAATCCAAATCCCATTGAGCTACGCGCTCGAGAGACTTGAATCTCAGCACTGAAATAAATAGGACATGCTGGAGGGACAGATTCATAACCCAGAGGCTCCCTTCACTCTGGAATAAAATCCCAGTCCAGGATAGGCAGAGTCCCTCATTGACTCTCTTCAAGAGGAATCTTGATGAGTGGATGGGAGATCGTAGGTTTACCCTGGGTATCACTTCTGTGTCACTGTTAGACAGAGGCACAGTATACTAACCTCGAAAAAGGGCATAGCAAAATAAATTTAAAATGGGTGGCGAAAGCCAAACACATTCTGGCTAAGCTTATAAATGCCCTAGGGCAGATAGCCTAGTATGAACCTATGAAGCTATAAGTCAAAGTTTACAGCAGATAACTCAGAGCTATGCTGCTGCAGTAAAACAGGGACACATTTTAGTTTGACAACCTGCTTATGTAAGAGATCTGTTGTGCCCATAAAAGATAAAACATAAAAACTAGATACCTGACATAAGATTTAAGCTGCTGGGTTTTGTGGTGAAAAACACCAGGTCATTCACTCACATTGGGATCAAGACATTTTTAGATGTGACTTTTGCATCTGTGGAACTTGTGGCTGAATTTGCGTCTTCATATTTTTGGCAAAAAATTAACTTGCCTCTTGCGGTAACTGTAGTAAATTACTTGAATTTACAGGTGAGAACAAAACAAAAAAAAAATTTTCAGAGTGATGAAAACCTGATATTGAGTGCTATTTGACACAAAAGTGTGAGGCTGTATATGAAGTACATAAGGTGAATAAATGAAAGAAAAACATGGAGAGGCATATTATACACTGTGCAAAAGACATGGTCTCATGCGTTTCCTCCTGGTGCTCCGGTTTCCTCCCACATCCCAAAGACATGCTTTAGGTGGATTGGACACTCTAAATTGGCCCTAGGTGTGAGTGTGTGCATGTGTGTCCCTTCTGTGGAAGGTATGATGCCGGGCTGGCAACTCGACACCGTAAAAACTCTACTGCCAATCATGAGTGGACTGGTGATCTGCTGTGGCGACCCCGAACTGGGGAAAAAGCCAAAAGAAGAAGAGGTGATTATAATTAATAAAACTGAAGAAACGGATCACTTAGTGGATGTATGGTAACACAAATGGTATACAATGTGGGGAAGGGATCATAATGAATAACTAGTAATGTTAGGGGTCGCCACAGCGGAACTCCGGTCTGCTAATGATTGGCAGTGGATTTTTACTGTGCCGAGGTGCCAGCCCGACTCCCAACCTTCAAGGAAGGATCATAATGAATAACTAAATGTATTAAATAAAGTCTGGAAGGACATTTTGATGGAGTGCTAAGCTGTATCAATGTTTTCTGTTATGGAATCATAATTAACATGTATTAGAATAGGGTTAGGAAAATATGAAACCACAATAGAAAGTGATGAAGGGGGACCATGAGAATGGCAAAGTCATTCAAGCAGAATGAATGTACATGAATGAAACTGCAGTAATTTGAAACAGAATCTGTTAATACTCATAATGTGTTTGTAATATTACAGAAAGGGTATATCTACAGGTGGACATGATGAAATTCCCTAAGCGTCAAATGCTTACATTACAAGATGATGAAAAACAAGGAAAACACTGATGGTAAGTTTTCTGTGTGTGCAATGACAATGATTCCTTTGTTTTGGCAGATGTCTCCTTTCTATGTGTTTCTACAACTGTGGAGTTGGTATATACAACTTTTTGATGGGGGTAAGTAGGGCTTCCTGCACACATAGTGTGAGCAGGGGGTCCCCTTGTTAAAAATGTTGACAATTTGCTTTTTGCTTCTTTGGTATTAAAGACATTTGTGTTTGGCAGTGTGGTTCCTTGACATATTGTAAATCTGTATGAAAGTACTAGAAAGTAAGAAACAAGAATGGCTTCTAAATGAGATAGTGTTAGAAAGTAAAAAAGGAAGGAGAAAGAAATGCATAAGAAACAGTCTAATGAATAGAAAGTATGATTTTATATATATATATATATATATATATATATATATATATATATATCAGTTACTGTTAATACTATCAAAAGTGACCTAAGATGCATGTTAGTTTATAACTGTGAATTTTAAGATGATTGGTAATTATAACTGGCATGTGATTTAATTTGTTATATATTCTGACTACAAGAGAAAGCAGTTTTAAGTGATGTGGGAAAAACATATAGCATGGCTGATGGGAATAGATGAATGTTATGACAAAGAATGTATTAAAAACAAAAGATGTTACAGTCATAAAGCCAGGAAGAGGCATAGTAGTTGACTTAAGAAACGAAGATGGAGATTGGATAAATAATTCACAAAGAAATAATGGGAAGGTATATGTTGTTGTTGCGTCTTTCGGCTTTTCCCGGTTAGGGGTCGCCACAGCAGAACTCCGGTCCGCTAATGATTGGCAGTAGCTTTTTACGTGCTGAGTTGCCGGCCCTGACGCACAACCTTCAACGAAGGTATGCCCATTCACGCATGTCTCCACACAGAAGACTCTCTAGCTGAGAATCGAACAGGACAATGTCTTACTGTGAGGTAACAATGCTACCGCAGCACCTATGACTCCCAAATATGCAACAAAGTCTAGAAGGTTTATGATGTTTGTTCGGAAGTGTTTACATAGGTATTTTTAGGGTCTATATTATGATATCACATGCTCAGAAGAGCAAACGACACATAATCAACCCCACGTAAGTGAAAGCTTACAGCGTCAAAACCTCAGAACAGCGATTTTTTTCCCCTGGAAAAAATCACTGTTCAAAAAAAAAAAAAATTGTAAAACATTGCATAATGTGGGGGGCTGTGCCCTCACACACACCCTACTTAAATATACCAACTACGAGATCGCACTACAGTGCTGAAAACACAAAGTAGCAAAAGCAGCCAAACAAATTCTTTCCCAGGGAAAGAATTCACTGAAAAGCCACTTTGCTATTTTGCCTTTTCGCGCTTTTCAGTTTGACAAAGACGCATTCGGCAACCTGCATCTGTGACAGCATAATAGGGAGCCTGTTTTTATACCCCAAGTAGACTTCAAATAATTTTTCCTCAGGTAGATAGTAAATATTGGAGGTATGATGGGGAAAAAAGAGATAATTGGGAATATATTTTTTGTGACTGTGGTTTGTTATTATGTCAATTTCTTCTTTCATTTGTTTCTAAACTCCCTTCCTATATTAAAAATAGTTTTGACTTTTTAAACAAAATTTCTATGCTTAAGTGGAAAAAAGAAATGTACAGGGTCATCCTAGATGTGAGAAGTCTCTCTACCAATATTAGACACACAGATGGTATACAAGCTTTATATCGCTTTTTGGGTGATAACCCAGTTACTAATTAAATTATAGAATTGATTCATTTTTGTCTTTGGAATAATTATTTTGTTTTTGATAACGTTATTTATCACCAATTGAAAGGCATGGCCATGGGGACACCTTTTGCCCCCATGTATGCAAATTTAATGATGGCTTTATTTGAAATGCATTATTTGTACAAACATGACTTTATGAACAAGTAAAGTATGTTGTGTGTTACTATAGATATATAGATGATTTGATATTTGTTGATAATGGTGGCCAGAATGAAGTTACAAAATTTGTTTCTGATCTCCAGCAAAATGAACACAATGTATCCTTTGATGGGTTGCAATATGGCAGTGAAGTTGTATTTTTGGATTTGTGTTTAAAGGGCCTTGAGAATGGTGAAATACGTGCATCTCTGCATAGAAAATCTTTGGATGGGGTCAATACTTACATGGGGGTAGCTGTCATCACCCCTCCCATTTAATTTCCTCATTGCCACATGGAGAGCTATTAAAACTTTATAGAATTTGTAATAATGAAAATAATTTTTTATGATGTTTATAGAACAGTTAATATGTTTATAAATAGGGGGTATAATTATGATTTAGTAAATGAAGTCTTGTTAAAAGTCTTGGGGCTTTGAGACAAGTAGAAAAAAGTAATAATAATATATTTTTATGAAAATAGAAATAGAAGAATGAGTTGTGGCAAAGAAAACGTATTTTGTCACAACTTATAATAGTTTAAGTGAAAAGAATTGTGATATGTTAAAATATTATTGGGAATTTCTTATGAAAGATAGGGTTATTGTCTAAGATTTTATGAGAGACTCCTTTTATTTCATACAGACGTGGATGTAATTTAAAAGATATGTTGGTGCGTGGCAATTTTGTTTCTCCTGATGTTAGTGTTGTTAGACATCCAGCTATACTAGGCACCTTTCCATGTAATACTTGTGGTGTTTTCCAATTTGGGGTCCATTTTTTTAAGAAGATTAATAATGTTAGATTTTATCCAACAAAATTGTTTTCATGTAATACAACTTGAAGGCTGTGCGGCCGAGGTGCTAGAGAGAGAAATAAAATTTGTGTGGATCAGTAGCCGGTTGTTTCGTTCATTGCTTGGAAATGTTTACATAGGTACTTTTATACCCACAGTAGACTCCAAGGAAATTTTCCTCAGGTAGATAGCAAATGTTGGAGGTATGATGGGGAAGAAAGAGATAATTGGGAATATATTTTTTGGGAGTGTAATGAATTAGCAGACTTTAAAAATTCCCTGCACACTACTCTATCAGAAATTCTTTGTGAGCAAATTGGTATAACTAAGGAAATGTTATTTTATTTATTATTTTTTTTTGTAGCTATGTTACAGAATTGGAATTGCCTAGACATAGTAAGGCCTTGCTGAGTCTAATTATGGTGGCCGCCGAAAAAGCAATTACTAGAAAATGGAAATCAAAGAATAAACAATCTGTGATAGAAGTAGTGAATGTGGTAACAGTGATAAAACAACTGGAAATGGGATCTTTAGAAAATGGTGGGAGCAAATTACATAGGAAAAATGGGAATCATTGGAAAAATACATGCAGAATAACATTTTGGACAAGGAACGAGGTTTAAAAGAAGGTAGGATTTGAATAAGCTATGTAATTTTTGACTGGCAATCACTGGATAGATTATAAGTAATGTATAATGTTTGCAACTAAAAATATGTCAATATGTTTTCTTTTCATTTAAATAAATATATGATTGCCTATGTCATAAGTGATAATTTAATAAAGATGTTTCTTGTTTAAAAAAAAGAAGTGAAGATGGACTAACAAGGATAATCATTTGTGCAAGAACAAAATGCAAGCAGAGAGAGAGAGAGAGTTTATTTAAGAAGTAAAACAAATAATAAAGTTATTACAGAAATACCAAATATAGCATAGGAAATGTGAACTGCAACGTAAGACATCTGAAAAGGAAAAGAGTGTAGGATGCACGGATGTTATATGTTTATAGGTTCATAGATGGTTAATGGGATATTGACCTGAAGGTCTTTATAAGCCTAGCCATGTGTGCCCAATATATTACTAGAGAAACCCAATATAAAGGATCTTGCCTAAACTGGAGATCTTGGTTAACAATGACTGCCCATATCTAGGAGGGTCATAGGTGAAATCCCTGGCAGGAATTTATGGTTTCCCATCCAGTCACCCAAGCTACTCTTAAAAAGGGTCATAGAGAGGTTTTGTTTGATGTGAACTGGTAGCCTATTCCAGAAGTGTGGCAACCTCTAAGACACATATCTCTCTCTCCAGCAGATCCTATTTATGTTGCAGGACAGGTTAAGTTTCCTGGTATTGGTGACCCTTGTCCCATTTGACTTGCGGATGTGAGCATTTTTATTATGTTTGGATCTGAGATTGCTCTGTAAGCCAGGCACAAGTCTTCTGTACATAGTCTGTACACTGATGAGTACAGTGACAGTGACTTCAGTCTATTAATGTTTGAAATGTGCTGGAGAGCCTGAATTATCTTGACTAGACATCTCTGACATCTCTCAAGTTGCTGCAGGTGCCTGGTAATCTACATACCAAAGGGAGCATTGCACTCAATTATTGGGCTGATGAGGATCTAATACAGGGGTGTTATGACCTCTTTTGCTCTTGAGGTAATGCCTTTGCTAATGAGGTGTGCAACATAGAATGCCTTCCTTACCACAGTAGACACATGGTGGTCAAAGTTTAAGCTACAGTCAACTTGTGTTCAGGTATCTCACTACTGAGTTGTTACTTAGAGTATTATTATTTATATGATAGTCTGCAGGGATACTGTTTATACCAAAGGGGATGATAATGCACTTTTTGTATTGAGTTTGAGTCCATGGCTTTGGCACCAATCATTGGCTTGGGTAAGTCCCTTTTGAAGTACATTGACATCATTTGGAGATTCAGTGATTGCACCTAATTTGCAGTCATCAGGAAACTTAGTCAGCCACAGCCCCTCTGCTTTGGCCTGAACATCTGAGAAGTATATTCCAAACAATATGGAGCCCAGCACTGACCCCTGTGGAACACCACTGGTAACAGGTCTGCTGGCTGAGGTAAAGTCCCCAACTCTGACTGAGTGTGATCTGTTGATGAGCCAGTTAGCAATCCACCTGATGACATAAGGGGGTTGATATTCAACTGGGAGTGTTTATCAATGATGCTCAAATATGGGATTGTGTCAAAGGCCTTGACTAAGTCAAGGTAGGGCAGATGCGCAGATTTGCCTTCGTCTATGGCTCTGGTGACATTTTCGAAGAAGTCCACCAGATTTAACATGCGTGATCTGCCTTTGACAAAACCAAACTGTGTCAGATCAAGGGTTTGGAGATCACCTATATCCTTATTTATAAGGCCTATGATGATGTGTTCCATGGCCTTACAGATAAGGCTGGTTAAGCTTATGGGTCTTTAGTTCCCAGGGTCTGTTGCTGTACCCCCCTTGGTGACGTTTGCTGTTTTCCATTCAGCAGGAGCAAAACCGGTACTCAGGCTGTGGTTGAAGAGAGTACCTAATAGCATTGCTAACTCATGTTTTAGACCTTTTAAAATGCAACCTAGGATGCCATCTGGTCCCATAGAGTCTGTGTTTTTGGCCTTGGAGAGAGCATTAATGACTTGCTCTTTGGAGATGCAAAGTGGAGGATATGTAGAAAGAATGCTTTGTGGAATGTTTGGAGGATACAGGAGGGTGAACTTTTCACCAAAGCTGTCAGCTAATAGGTTAGCTATTTTCGCAGGATCAGTGTGTGTGATGCATCTACAGCTAGTTCAGCACACATCTGGATCCTACCTTTTAGGTTAAGGATATAGCTTAAGAATGCCTTATAGTTATCCTTAGCTATGGTTGATAATTTTTTTTGAAGTTGCCTTTAAAAGATTTTACAAGTTGTCTTATTTGTTTGTTCAAGCAGAGGAGGGTGTTCTTCCAGTGCTGGGACCTTTCTTTTTTATTCATAGACAGGAACTTCTTCCTCTTGTTATATAACTTATTAATGCTAGATGTCCACCAGGAAGGCTTGTTTTTTCTTGAGGATCTTGGTTTGATCCTACTAGGTAGAGCTATGTCAATACATTTGTTTAAGTTTTTGTACAGGGCATTTGTGTATACCTTAGTATAGTTGTCAATGCCATCTGTGGGAACAGGAGCTTGGAAATTATTTATGCCATCCCTTTAATAGGATATAATTATTTTTGGTGAATTTTGTGGTGTTATAGCTACTTCAGATGTGATTGATTAGTGATCAGATTTAACCAGTGAGGGTCCTATACTAGTGGTGGTGCAATAGTCATCTGTGTTGCTGAAGACCAGGGCAAGAATATTTGAGCCCCTTGTGGAGATGCATACTATGTGCTCCAGGGCATTAGTGTTAACAAAGTCCAGGAGCCACTGGGTGAACATGTTGACATTTGTTTAAGTTTAAACCGGTTTCGGCAGTCTTGCCTTCATCAGTGAATCAGGATTCACTGATGAAGGCAAGACTGCCGAAACCGGTTTGAATTTGTAATAAACTCAGGTATCACTCTTGGTGCTGGCCTCTTTTTTTGGATTTGGACTTTGCTTTTTGGCCATTTGCACCTGCCCTATGTGCAAAATTCATTTGGGCTTGGATTTGTTTAAGTTTCCCAGTCAATGGAGGGATAGTTAAAATTGCCATGACTAGAGTGGTTGGAATTTGATTGACTCAAGTAGGTCCAAATAAACAGCTTGGGTATCTTGGTTCATTGAAGGGGCCTATAGCTTATGACGACTTGAGGGGGGGAGGGGGTCTTACCCACAGTTAGTTGAACTTGAAGTGGAATTTTCCTGTCTAATCAGTCTAGAGGTTTATTTATCTTTGCTGAAGATAGATAATTCTCCTCTGGTTTTGCGCTCTGAAAGTGTAGAAGGCATTGCAGCCTTGCAAAGCAGGGGTACTCTCCACAGCCCTGAAGCAAGTTTCTGAGATTGCACAGACGTCAATATCCCCCAGGGAGAGGAGTGCTTCCAGAGAGTGCAGTTTTTGATTTAACCTCCTAGCGTTTAGCAGCATAACCTTTAATTTATTTGTGAGTGATATTTTCACATGAGAAATTTTGTTCTTGAGACCTTGCCTAAAAAGGCACTATCAGGGAGGCAAGTTCTGTAGCCAATAACTGAAAGCCTAGAGGTGGCAGGTGAAGACCATCTCTGGCAAAGCAGTGAGATCTATCACCCATGTCATTCCAGGCTGACAGGAACAGGATCCCCTTAGAATGACACCACAAACTAATCCAATTGTTGATGTCAATCATTTTTTGTTTATATTGTGGTATCATCCCAGGTAAGGGTAGAATGCCGCTCAAAGCTAGGGACATGCCTGCCTGGGACACATATTCATAGAGCTCAATCATGTCTCTCTTCATATAGTCTAGTGAGGTATGTTTCAAGCCATTCACACCAACATGAACTATGACGGAGTCATAATGGTACTTATTGTTGACAGACTTGAGTGCATGCTTGATCTGATGGTTCCTGGCACCCAATAGACAGCTGACTTAACCTTCTCCTTGTCCAGCCTGGTGAGTGGGACGTCTGTGTATCCCACAATGGAGTCACCAATGACTACAAATTTTGATTTAGATGTGCTTTGCCTTAGGGGTTTATTTGGTGAGACACTGGTGCTTGTGTTTTTATGTGTATTTTGTGCTGTGCGTGCTATAGTATGTGTAGCATGTTTGTGTTTGGAAAGTCTTTGGTGTTTAGGTATATTTCTGGTGAGTACCTCCCTGTATGATGTTTTTATGTGTTGATGGTTTGTGTAGGAGGTGTAGTATGTGAGCTGACAGCCTGATCAATGTTACTGTTCTGGGAAATGAGAGGGCAAGTATTCCAGATTCTTAGTGTAGATGCAGCTCTCACAAATTGTACTTGGCTGATTTATAAGTAGTTGGTTGTCAATGTACATAAGGCAGTTGCTATACTGCCTCAGGATACCCATGTCAATCAGGCTGGTAGGAGAAATGGAGGGAAACTGACCATCCATAATGCTAGGTTAAATCCTGTTTTCACAGTGAGGAGGGAAAATGGAGGCGTGTAGTATAACTAGGTGTTCTAAATGGGGTCTGTACTAATGGGGTGCTCTAAAAAGGGTTTATACTAGTGGGTGTTCTCTAAATGGTATGAGACTATTGTAGATTTAATGGTTTTGGGACTGTTTAAAGGGCAAATAGCAGCTGAGGTGCTCTCTGAGCAGCTAAGCACAATTTAAGGACTTCTTGGCAGGATCACAGGCAGCTACAAAGGGAAATTTAACCACTGAAGTTTTTGCATCTATAACCACCAATGGTTACCCCCACTACATGGTAGTGAGTGATAGTGCAAGGCGGTGCACTATACATAAACAGATGAATACAGCAGAGCAGTGGCTGGTTGCCTAATTCTGTGGAGCTGTGTTAGAACACGTGCAAACCCTATGTAGCAACAGTGAGCAAACTGAATTAAACAATTTAACCAATTAAAAAAAGCTCAAAACTGAGCCTTGTGCCATCAACCTTCAATCAGATGAGTCCTAACTACACTGTCCTGCCACAAGGGTGCAGGGGGGCCCTCTCCAACAAAAGATAGCCTGGTTTAGTGCTCAATTTAACAAACAGAACCAGATTCAGCAGGTCTGAATATTGTCTATGCTACATCAGACAAAATGTGCAACAAATCAGCAAGAACAGTTTTAAAAAAATCAGCAATATAGCAAAATACAGTGTAAAAGTGCAAAATACAGTACAAAATTGTGCTTATGGTTAGCAGAATGCAACAGATTCATTGGATTGCAAAGATGAATACAGCAGAACAGTGGCTGGTCACCTAACTCTGTGCAGCTGTGTTAAAAGAGTGAGCAAACTGAATTAAACAATTTACCCAATAAAAAGCTCAAACCTGAGCTCTGTCAGTGACCTTCAGATGAGTCTTTGCACTCTCCTGCCACAAGGGTGCAGGGGTGCCCTCTCCAACAAAAGATAGTCTGGTTTATTGTGCAATTTAACAAACAGAACCAGATTCAGCAGGTCTAAATCTAGTCTATGCTTACAGCAGACAAAAAGTGCAACAAATCAGCAAGAACAGTTTAAAAAAGTCAGCACTAAAGCAAAATACAGTTTAAAAGTGCAAAATACAGTATAAAATTGTAGTTATGGTTAGCAGAATGCAACAGATTCATTGGCTTGCAAAGATGAATACAGCAGAACAGTGGCTGGTCACCTAACTCTGTGGAGCTGTGTTAAAAGAGTGAGCAAACTGAATTAAACAATTTAACCAATACAAAGCTCAAACTTGAGCTCTGTCAGTGACCTTCAGATGAGTCTTTGCATTCTCCTGCCACAAGGGTGCAGAGGTGCCCTCTCCAACAAAAGATAGCCTGGTTTTGTGCTCAATTTAGCAAACAGAACCAGATTCAGCACGTCTGAATCTAGTGTATGCTACAGGAGAAAAAAGTGCAACAAATCAGTATGAACAGTTTTTAAAATCAGCAATATAGCAAAGATACAGGTGAAAAGTGCAAAATACGGGTCTATATGATATATTTGAAGTTTCAAAACTTCGAACCTCGTATGTTCAACAACATATGAGCAAAGTTTGAAACATCAAATATATAATAAAAAAATTTAAAAAAAACTTACCTCAATGATCTGAGCAAGGAGGTAAACCCCCCTACGTAAATATATCAGCTCCGAGATCGCACTTCAGTGGAGAAAAGAGAAATTTCCCCCTACTCAAATATATCAACTCCGAGATCGCACTTCAGTAAGGAAAAGAGAAATTTGCCCATTCTGTGCCACATGGAGCCATTGCTTTTCACCTTCGAACCTTTTAAAGTTCAATCATATGGTGTCAACCATATGACATTCGAACTTTAAAAAGTTTGAATAATTAATAGGGACCTCAAAATACAGTATAAAATTGTACTTATGGTTAGCAGAATGCAACAGATTCCTTGGATTGCACAGATGAATGCAGCAGAGCAGTGGCTGTAAGCCTAACTCTGTGGAACTGTGTAGAGCAATAATGTCGGGGGGCAAGTTAAACATAGGAAGAGATACAGAATATTCTTCTCAAAGGGGAAATTTAAGAACTGAAATTGTATTTTGTGTTCAGAAACATCAAAGAAGGTAGAAGACAGACAAAATAAAACATTCATCTCATACTTTGTTCTCTCTAGGGAGAAAAATTTGCAGAATTGTAGGATGCAGCTGGAACACTTGTAACTTTTAATTTACAACGTTTTATATCAGTCAGAAAAGATTGTTTGTCTTACAGTTTCTGATGTGTAATACTAATCATGGAAAATACTCACATCATCATCTTTTAATGTCTTGGCAGATTACATAAAAAATAAAGAGAATTTCTTCTTTAACATTTAAGAATGCAAAACATGAAAATACAGGTAATAGGAATCTCTTCACATCACGCATAAGGACAAAACTCTGTCTCTGTTAAGTAAGGATGTTGTCTTCTTATAGAACAACCCAATGATGAAGTACACATTTCATAAAGTCCACACACTTCCCCTTCATCTTTTCATGGATACTAAAGAAAGTCAAATTATTTCTTCCTTTCCTCTAAGTTAATTTAGATACAAGCTACTTGACTCAGGCCTCTGCCGAGGATAGGTTATACTTAGTTTCTGGTATTTGAGCAGACTGAAATGACGGCTGTCCCAAGTGATCTGATAATGCTAACTTCATGGCTAATATCTTGCTCAAAGACTGGTCTTTAAATTCTGACAACTTTGAATTTATCATAACCATTTTTTTAAAAGATGCAGACTCAGATTAAGACTTTCTATGGTCAAAGAAGAACTATCATTCACTGCAAATTATATATTGCTAATAGTTTGCACACCATGTATAGTAGCTGGAGAGACTACCAAAACCTTTTTATTTGCTTTGCAGTGTCTTCCAGGCATACATTTTCTTATTTATTTTTTTATTAGAATTTCAAATAAATATAAACAAAAAATTGTCAATATCAATTAAAGGTTAGGTTAATATTACATAGAGTAAAATATGAATGAATTCCTTTCCTGTACGAGATTAGTAAAGAAAAACACATGTTGACTAACAAAACAACTATTTACAAATGGTGTCTAACAACTACTAAATACATATAACTGTATATTTAGTTGATACCATGCATCATTCATTGCTTGTTTAGAAGTTCAACTAGTCCTTTCCATGAGTTATATGAGGAAGTGATTCTTGTTGACCTTGTTCTTATAGTGATGATCTCCAAATGGCTAACTTCCAAAGCAATGTTTCTGAATTCTTTAAAAGAGGGAACAATGTCACTCTTTCAGTTACTTGTTATTACCTTCCTTGCAAATGATAATATGCTCCATAAAACTGGATATTTCACCTTTGCAACACAATCAGGTATAGAAGCATTAAAGAGTATCAAGAATTTGGTCAATATAAATTTGTCAGAAAAAAGAGCTTGTAAAAAATTGCTAATTTCTTTCCAGAATGTTTTAATTTTAATACATTCAAAAATATATGCACCCAATCAGCTTTCTTATCAGATTTACATCTCCAACAAGTAGTTTTGATTTTAGATATGATTTCTATTTAATGTGGTGTATAAAATTATCTATGCATACATTTCCAGGTAAACAGTTTCCATTTAAGTGATGATGTTGTTAAATTTGATGATTTTATTATTAATTGTTTATTTTCTTCACTTGGGAATTCTTTTTTTATAGTATTACAATAGTTCCAATATGATTCGTTAATAAATTGTGCCTCTGTTCTTGTTATTTTAAATATTTTAGACAATAAATGATTACTTTCTATTTTGGTGTATAAATATTAATAAATATTCAATGTATTTTGGAATAGTTTTTTTAACTGTAGTTTGCTTAATTTCTATTCTTTTTTCAACATATTGTACACAGTTTTGGACATGTAACCAGTATTATCTTTCCAAATTATACCTGTCAGGTATATATAAGGATGATAAAGTGTTCTCTTTATGTGTCAATTGAGACCAGTAAATTAAATTGTCTTTAAAACTTTTCATAACTGTCTCATTGGAAGATGTGATGTTATTTTGTGTGTAGGCTACTGGAAAAATAAGAAACAACCATGCCCTGTAAGATGGATTCTTGAGTAAGAAAGTTCTAAATGTTTTTATTGTTATATTAATCATGTCAGATTTGGTTTTATGATTAGAGTTGTTTACAAATTCTTCTTTTAGTAGCCAATACAAGGAGTTATGGAAAGATATAAGCTTATTAGGATGTATCAAAAATGTGGATTGAGTTAAAAATGTCCAATAATTGATTTCCAGTTAGCATTATAATAGGGGTTTGACCATAACATTATTGTTTTAGTGATTGAAGCAATTGAGTATAGTTCAATATCTGGAAAACTAATACCCCCATTTGACCAGTCTCTGATATGATTATTTAGTGCTATCCTTGGTTTACTAGGAAACCATAAGAATTTTAATATTATTGAGTTAAATTTCTTTATGATAGATTTGGGCGGAGGTAAAGAAAGGGATTGTACTATATATAAAAATTTTGGGAGTATAATCATTTTAATAATAGAAAGTCTTTCTCCATAGTAAAGGAATACTTATTCCAATTACTTATAAGAGATTCAGTACTTTCTGAACTAGACTCATAATTGATATTTATTATCTCTTTAATGTTTTCTGCAATAGTTACTCCTAGATATTTTAACTCTCTTTCTTTTACTGTATATTTCTTAAATGTTTCTTGTATATTATTGTTATCATAGTTTATAGGTAGAATTTTCATCTTATTTTCATTGAAAGTGAGACCAGATTTTTTTTGAAAGTCTTCAATTAGGGTGAAAAGTGATATGAGCGATTTATCTTTCAAAGTCAAAAGAAAATCATCAGCAAATAACCAAATTTTAATTATTAACTCTTTATTATTTGATACACCTTTAATATCAGTAAGTGATCTTATAAGGTTGGCAAAAGGTTCAATAACTAGAGTAAATAGTAATGTTGAGAGAGGACAACCTTGTTTAGTGCCTTTTGTTAACTTTATTGGGTTTGATGTAAATGGACCTATTTTTATATATGTTTGTGTATTAATATATAAAAGATTAATGAGCTGTATAAATTTATTTGAAAAATTGCTTTCTTCTAGTACTAATGAAAGACATTTCCAATTTACAGAATCGAAGGCACAATTAAGATCAAGACTTACAATTGTTAAATTTTCTTTTGTTTTGTTGGATAAGTCAATTAGTGACATTATTCTCTGTATATTATCGTATACATTTCTATGCAAAATAAAGCCTGTTTGATCATTATCTATTAAGGAGGGAAGAAATTGTTTTAATCTATCTGCATGTATAGCCATAAATAATTTATGATCAGCATTCAACAATGAAATTGGCAGTAAGATGAGCATTTTATTGGATCTTTACCTACCTTTAATATTGGACTAAGTAGAGAGTAACCCCAAGAGGGAGGAACTGCTTCTAAATTCTTAACGATATTGAAAACTTCAAGTAGTACATTCAGAGACTCATTAGTCATTAATTTATACAATTCAGAGATAATACCATAATTTCCAGGGACTTTATTTAATTTTAGTTTTTTAATATGTGATTTTAATTCAGTAATTGAAATAGGTTTATCTATGATTTTTATCTGATCAGTATTTAAGTTTTTTCTTATAGGTTCATAGGTTGGTACTAGGCTATTGGCCCTACTGACTATACAAGCCTAGCCATAACAATTTCCTGGCTATTTTGTATTTACTTCCCTGAACCCCTGTCTAGCAGGGTGACTGACGTGATCCCTGGGGTGAATTTCCTATCTCCTATCCAATCGTCAAAGTTCCTTTTGAAGAGGGCCAAAGAGGCATTCTGCTTGACATGTATGGGCAATCTATTCCAGAGTCTGGGGAGTCTCTGGGTCAGGAACCTATCCCTCCAGCATGTTTTGTTCATTGTGATGACAAGGTTTAGATTCCTAGAGTGTGTGTCTCTGAGGGATTGGGAATTCTCTAAGTGTAGCATTTTCATCAGATCTGGGTTTGACATGGCCTTGTATGTCAAGCAGAGATTGCCTCTGGGTAGACAATATGTGACAGAGTATAGCTGGAGTTTTTTTAGATGGTCAGCATAGGGCATCTGCTTTAGGCCTGTGATTCTTTTAGTGAAGTATTTCTGCGCCCTTTCCTGTTGTTGCAGATGTCTTGAGAGGTGCATACCAAATGAGGCATTGTATTCTATAATGGGTCTATTGAGGGATGAGTACAGTGGGACAATGACCTCCTTTTTCTGGATGAAAAGCCCTGAGTGATTAGGTGTGCCACATAAAAGGATTTCCTGACTATTGTGGCAATGTGGTTATCGAAGGTGAGACCACTGTCCACCTGTGTCCCTAAGTCACTTATCACACTTTTGGTGTTTAGTGTACTGCCACCTATGTGGTAATTCACGGGTACATGTTTTTTCCCAAAGGGGATAACTATACATTTCTTGGCATTGAGCTTGAGCCCATGGCTCTGGCACCAAGCATCTGTTTCTGTAAGGCCCTTTTGTAGAATATCCACATCATTTGGGGATTCAATAATAGCTCCCAGTTTGTAGTCATCTGCAAACTTTGTTAGCCAGAGTCCCTTAGTGTTGGCCTGTACTTCAGAGAAGTAGATGCCAAACAAGTGTGGCCTCAGGACTGAACCCTGAGGTACTCCACTTGTCACTTGTCTGGAGCTGGATTTGAAGTTGGGTACTTTTACAGTGTGGGTTCTGTCAGTAAGCCAGTTGGCAAACCATCAAGTGACGTAGGGATTAATGCCCAGCTTAGTAAGTTTATCTATGATTCCAGAGTGTGGGATGGTGTCAAAGGCCTTCGCGAGGTTCAGATAAGCTTTGTGGACTGCCTTACCCTTGTCCACAGCTCTGGAGAATGATTTAAAGAAGTCGATCAGGTTCGGGAGACAAGATCAGCCCTTCATGAAGCCAAACCGAGTGGGGTCCAGTGTTTGACGGTTGCCAATGTCTTTGTTTATAAGTTCCATTATAATACGTTCTATGGCCTTGCAGATCAAGCTCATCAGACTGATGGGGTGGTAGTTCCCAGGATCCAAGGTGGAACCCCCTTGTGGAGTGGGATAACTGTAGCTGTGCACCACTCAGTGGGCATGAAGCCTGAGGTAAGGCTATGATTAAACATGACACTTAGGTGAGGTGCCAGTTCATTTTGTAGTTCATGTAGTACACAGTCTGAGATGTTGTCTGGTCCCATGGATGCAGTATTCTTAGCTTTGGAGAGTGCAGTTTTTACCTGTGTGGCTGTTATTACTGGAATTTGGCAATCTTTTGGTGTATTGAAATGGGCCCTTTAGGGGGTGAGAGGGGGTAAAGTTGGCACTGAATCGATCTGCCAGGATATTGGAAATATCCTTGGGATGAGTATATTTAATGCCATTCTGTTATAGCTCAGAGCAGATCTGAGCATTGCCATTTAGATTCTTGACATAGCTATAGAATGCCTTGTGGTTGTCTTTGGAATCTTTGAGAATTTTATTTTCGTAACTAGCTTTGGAGGATTTTATGAGGGATCTTAGCTTCTTACTAAGGCTGGTAAGGATGTTTTTTGCATCCTGGGATTTTCCTCTTTTCTGCAACAGTTTTTTCCTTTTGTTGTAAAGTTTGTTTATGGCAGGGGACCACCAGATTGGCTTTTTTTTTGGAGTAGAGCATCTTGGTTTTATTTAAGATGGCACAATTCATGCATGAGTGGATGTGCTCATACAGTGCCTTAGTGCAGGATTCAGCAGTCGAACTTTCAGTTCCCATCTGCATGGGTGTCATGAAGTTTGTCACTTCTGACTTGAGTAGCATGAAGTTGGCTTTGGAGAAGTTTTTTACAGAGGTTTCCTTACTGGGAGTGGTGGAGGGATGTGGATGTCAAGGGTGATTAACTTATGGTCAGACCTGACCAACGAGGGGGTGACCATAGATGTGGAGCATCGATTTCCCATGTTGGTAATGACCAGGTATAGGATATTGGAGCCCCTGGTGGGACTATGGATTAGTTGATCCAGGGCATTGGAATTTATGAATTCCAAGAACCGTTGGGCAAAGGTGTTGGTACACAAGTAGTTTTCCCAGTTAATGGCAGGGTAGTTGAAATCACCCAGTATTAGGGTGTTTGGTTGTATCTTAATATTTTCCAGTATATTTAGAAAGGTGTAGTGAGAATCTTGGGGCATGGTGGGGGATCTGTAACAAGCTACAATTTGGATTGCAGTCTTACCTAGTGTTAGTTGCACCTGGAGAATTTCAGACACATTGTGTTGGGCAACTAGCCTGGTGGTGTGAATATCCTTGCTGAATATGGACACTCCTCTGCCTTTAGTGTTTCGGTCTTGGTTTGGTGGCCAAAAAAAAGTGTGGTAAGAGTTGTAGCCTAGTATTGCAGGGGTGCTGTCTGGTGCCTTGAAGCAGGTCTCAGTTACTGTACAGATATCGATGTTCTCCAGTTTTAGGAGTGCCTTGAGAGAGTTCACTTTGAGGTTCAGACTTCTAGCATTGAGTAGCATTACCTTCAGATTTTGCATGCTTGTGCCTGTTATGGTCGTGATTTTGTCCTTTGAACTTTGCCTAAAAAAGGCACTATATGGGGTGGCAAGAGCCTTAGTCAGTAACCTGAATCCCAGGGGCGACAGGTGCAGACCATCTCTGGCAAAGCATCGTGGTCTGTCGATCATGTTGTCCCAGGCAGACAGATACTGGATTCCCTTTGAATGACACCAGAAGCTTAGCCAATTGTTGAAGTCAATCCTTTTGTCCTTCCTTATACTGTGGTATCATTCTGGGAAAAGGCAGTATGCTACTCAGGGCTAGGGTCATACCTGCCTGGGCCACATGATCCAAGAGCTCTTCCATGTATCTTTTTTTTACCAGAAAGGCTCACCCAGACTCTGCTACACTTTGCTGTGAAGGAAAGGTTAGTTTGCTGTTATTTTTTGTATTTCTGTATTGCCTTTCTATATTTTGAATACTGTAGTTTGTTTTCTTTATCTTGTGTTTTGCTTGCATTCTGTTTTAACAGCATATTAAAACTTCAAAAGAGACCACAGCTCTCTCTGTTCTGAGTCAGGCAGAATTTTTTCCCTCCCTCCCACGCATTTAAGTTGTCTTGTTAAAATACCACTGTCTTTCTAGTTGCCCACCTCTTATGTTAATCTGACCATATATCTCATTTCTCTCTACTTTCACTGGCTTATGTGAGTAATCACAAAACCATCACTTTTGAAATCCCACCCCTTCAATTATTTAAATTTATTGGCCATCCTACAGTATTTCATAGTACCAAAATACAAAAGTAACCACCCCTTTCAGTCCATCTTGCTGTTTTAAAAATAGTAACTCTCCACTAAACCTTAACTTTTTAAACAGGTAAAACTCAAGTTACCTACTTTCATATCTAACTTCTCTAGTGCACACTGCAGAGTGCATTCTTTTCAATCTTACCTTTAAGCATCCCTGTTACTAGCACTTTCTCTAATACCTAAAAAGATCATCTCTACTTGACTCCAAGTAGACTTTTCTCTATCTGTTAAACCTAGCACTTGCTCCTACAGTACTTATTACCTTGATACGGCACTCTTATAGATAGCACCCCAAAAAGGCAAACCCCCATTTCTCGGTCACCCACATCCCCCGGAATCTCTTTTTAAAGTTTTTTTGTCTAGTCCTTCTAGCATGTCGAGGGATCAGTTGCTAGTGTCCTCTCCTGCTCAGCTGGTGAACCTGGGAATATTGAGGCAATGTTACAATTGCCTCATGTACACAGACAACCCTCTCCTCCTCCCACAAAACACAAATACATGCGAGAGATGCAACTATACGGCCAAACTGGAGGCTGAGCTCTCTCAACATAGGACTGGCAAGACCAGTCAGGAGGAGAAGGTTACCACACACACTATAGACCCAGTCTCACATAGTACCATCACAACCTCAAATCATACACATAAATACACAAAGACATACTCGGCGGCTCTGATCAAAAATCTACCAAAACAGCAGAGGCCACCAAAGCAGACACCCAAACAACCACCACCTCAGAACACAACACCTGCAACACATAGACCTCACAGTCAGAGTGTCAAACAGTCACAGCCCTTAAGGCCAAACACAATGCCAGACAAACTAGTCATTGGTGACTCCATAGTCAGACACACTGACGTCCGGCTCACCAGACTGAGTAAGGAGAAGGTCACAGTAAGCTGCCTGTCGGGCGCTAGAATCCACCACATAACGCAAGCACTCAGGTCTCTCAACAGCAGGTACAAATACGACTCAGTCATTGTCCACGCTGGTGTAAACGACCTGAGACATACCTCCTTGGACTACATGAAAAGAGACATTGAGGAGCTCTCTGATTATGTAGCCCAGGCAGGTATGACCCTGACCTTGAGCAGTATCCTACCTTCACCAAGAATGATGCCACAATACAGAGATAAGATGATCAGCTTTAACAATTGGCTTAAACTCTGGTGTCATTCAAAGGGGATCCAATGTCTGTCTGCCTGGGATGACATGCTGGACAAGCCACGCTGCTTCATGAGGGACGGCTTGCACCTGTCAGCCCTGGGATTCCGGATATTGGCAAAGGCTCTTGCCACCCCCATAGTGCCTTTTTTAGGCAAGGCTCAAATTCTAAACCTACCACCCAAGAACACAAAAAAGGAAAAAAACTAAGGGTAATGCTGCTCAATGCCAGAAGTCTAAATCTCAAAATGCACGCACTCGAGGCCCTTCTCAGTATGGAGAACATCGATGTCTGTGCAGTGACAGAAACCTGGTTCAAGGCTCCTGAGAGCACCCCAGCACTATCAGGTTTTACCTCTTATCATGCGTTCCGGCCCCAAAATCCAGACAATACCAAGAAAGGAGGGGGGGTATCCATATTCATCAAAGACACCCACACCTCAAGACTGGTGGCAACGCACGATGCATCGGAGACCATCCAGGTGCAATTAACCATAGGCAAGACTGCTCTGCAAATTGTAGCATGTTACAGGCCACCCTCACAAACTCAGGAACCTCACATGGCCTTCCTGAAAACACTAGAGGGATAAATGTATCACCAAACACCATCATACTAGGTGACTTCAATTACCCTAATATAGACTGGGAACACTACTCAAGCCCAAACACCCTAGCCCAAAAGTTCCTGGAATTCATAAACTCAAATGCCATGGAACAACTAGTCACCATCCCCACAAGAGGAGAAAACATACTTGATCTCATCATCACGAACATGGGAGCACAATGTTCAACACCGAAGTATACCCCTCACTGGTGAGATCAGATCACAAACTAATCTCGCTGGAGGTCCTCATCCCACCCCACCTGAAATAAAAAGACCACAGTAAAGAACTTCTCGAAAGCTGACTTCACACTTCTAAAGACTAGTGTGGTCTCCTTTAAGGCCCCGAGCGGAAAACAGTACTCAAGCCGCTGAATCACTTACAAATGCCTTCTACCAGCACCTGCAGGACTGCATGGATAAGGCAATCCCAAGCAAAACAAAGACTCTTTGTACCAAAGGCAAGCGTCCAGTCTGGTGGACCCCAGCCATAAACAAACTCTACAACAAAAGGAGGAAGCTACTACAAGATAGAGCAAAATCCTTAAAAGGTAAGACACCCTTGATCACTATAAGTAAAAACTAAGAGCTCTCATAAAATCATCCAAAGCAAATTTTGAGAGAAAAATAGCTAAAGACTCAAAAGACAATCATAAGGCCTTCTTTAGCTATGTTAGAAACCTGGGAGGAAACTCCCAGATATGCTCAGAACTAGTTCAAAATGATGTGAAGATTACTGATCCTACAGACATTGCCAACATACTGGCTGACAGGTTCAGTGCAAACTTCTCCCCTCCCCCAAAAGGAGAGATATCTATACCAAGCGATTGCAGCCCCCAAACATCTCCAACGCCCAAGTGAGAACTGCTCTCTACAAAGCAAAAGACACAGCATCCGTGGGACGTGATGGTGTCCCCGGCTGTGTGCGCCACGAACTCAATGAGGAATTAAACCCACAGCTAGGACAGCTGTTTAATCATAGTCTTACCTCTGGATACGTACCCAGGAAGTGGCGCACTGCAACTGTGGTCCCACTTCACAAAGGCGGTGCCTCCACCGACCCTGGAAATTACCGCCCATTAGCTTGACAAGCTTTATCTGCAAAGCCATGGAGAGGATCATAATGGACCTCATAAATAAAGACATAGGAATTTGCAGACTTTGGATCCATCCCAGTTTGGCTTTGTCAAAGGCAGATCATGCCTTCTAAACTTGGTTGACTTTTTCAAACAGTCACCAAAGCCATTGATGAGGGAAAGGCAGTCCATACAGCCTACCTCGATCTGGCGAAGGCCTTCGATACAATACCCCACTCGGGTATCATTGAAAAACTCATCAGCTTAAATGTTAACCCATACATCACAAGATGGGTTGCAAACTGGCTGAGTGACAGAACCCACAGGGTCAGAGTTGCTGGCGCCATGTCAGACTCAAAGCCTGTCACAAGTGGTGTACCACAGGGCTCAGTCCTGGGCCCACTCTTGTTTGGCATCTACTTTTCCAAAGTACAAGCAAACACAGGAGGGTTATGGCTGACAAAGTTTGCAGATGACTGCAAACTGGGCGCCATAGTAGAAAACACATCTGACACAGATATCCTTCAGAAGGGTCTCACAGAAATGGATAACTGGTGCCAGAGCCATGGCCTAAAGTTAAATGCCAAAAATGCATAGTCATACCCTTCGGGAAAAACAAGGTTACCCCTAGCTACCAAATAGGTGGCAATCCACTGAGCACAGAAGAAGTTATCAGGGACCTGGGGACCCAGGTTGATAGTAGTCTGTCATTCGACACCCATGTAGCTAAAGTAGTTAGGAAGACCTTCTACATTGCCCACCTTATCATGAAGGGATTCTCATCTAGATCAAGGGAGGTCATAGTCTCCCTATACTCATCACTCATCAGACCAATGATTGAGTACAATGCCCCATTCGGAATGTATCTGACCCGACACTTGCAGCAGCTGGAGAGGCCACAAAGTTCCTCACCAAAAGGATAAAGGGTCTCAAACATCTGTCCTATGCTGCCCGACTGAAAGAACTCCAGCTCTATTCAGTCGCTTACCGCTTGCTCAGAGGTGACCTTTGCCTAACATACAAGGCCATGTCAAACCCAGATTTGTTGAATATGCTTCACCTCAAAAAATATAGATCCGTCAGAGCCACAAGGGCGGGAGACTTAAACCTCGACACGGCTATTAATAGGACGTGCTGGAGGGATAGATTCATCACCCAAAGACTCCCTATGCTGTGGAATAAAATCCCGGTATATGTGAGGCAGAGCACCTCGCTGGCCTTGTTCAAGAGAAATCTTGACAAATGGATGGGAGATCGCAGATATACCCCAGGGATTACCTCAGTGTCACTGCTCAACAGAGGCACAGCAAAATAATGGGTATAGTTCCCCATACTAAAGGGGTGGCGTAAGCCACAAAACTATGGGCTAGGCTTGTAAATGCCCTCGGGCAGATAGCCTAGTATGAACCTATGAACCTATGAACCTATGTAGTCCAGGGAGGTATGTCTCAAGTCATTCACTCCAACATGGACAATGACCAAGTCATATTTGTACTTTTGGAGTGACTTGAGTGCATGCATTATGTGGCAGATCCTGGCACCCGACAAGCAGCTGACTAATTTTCTCCTTGTTAAGCTTGGTGAGTGGGACATCAGTGTGCCTGACTATAGAGTCACCTATGACTAAAGTGTTGGGTACCTTGTCTTGCCTTAGGGGCTGTTGTTGGGTGGCACACTGGTGTTGTGATCTATGTGACATTTTGGTTGTGATTGGTGCTTGTTTGCGTTTCAGCTTCGGAGGTCCTTGTTGCCTGGGCAGGTTATTGTTAAGGATCTCAGTATATGAGGGTTTAGAGTTGCTATGTGAGGGTGTTGGTGGTGTGGGTTTAGAAGGGCTATGTGTTGCTTGAGGTGTAGTGCGGGTGTTAACCTTCTCCTCTTGACTGTCTAGCACAATCTTGGGTGGAGATAGCTTTGCTTTCAGTTTGGCTATGTAAGTGCATCTCTTGCAGGTTGTAGTGCTGGGTGGTAGGAGGAGAGGGTTATCTGTGTACATGAGGCAATTGCTGCATTGCCCCAGTACTTAGTATATTTTCTTAGAAATTTTTTATTTTTTCATTTGAATCTATCAGTTTGTTGTCATTGTTTACTTTTGTGAAATAGTCCTTAAACTCTTTTAATATATCCACTAGGTTTGTGACTTTCTTATTTTTAGATGATGAAAATATTTCTTTAATATTATTAGATTTATTATATATTTTAGTTCTCATAGCTAGTTTATTCATATATTTTGGATTAACTGAATGATTAATGATTTTCATTTGTTCTAGGCTTATCTTTGTTTTATAATTTAGTCTCTCCAAATACTTTAGTTCATTTATTTGTTGCAATTTATCTGGCTTTGTATTTTGATTCTCTAGTTGGATTTTATCTGTTTTTTCTTGTAGTTCTATTAGAGCTTTCTCCCATTGTTTTTTCTTATAAGCATACCAAGATATATATATATATATATATATATATATATATATATATATATATACTTTGAATGCTTCCCAGATTAATTTAATATTTTGTAAGTATCCTGGGTGTTAATAGAATTTAAATACATTCCAATCTCTTTTTGTAGGAATTCTTTAAATTCTTTTAAAGTAGTTATATATGCAGGTATTCATCTTATTAAATTTCTAGAGTTTTGTTTTAAAATAAAGTGACAGGTTATTGCGTTATGGTCAGAAAGGGGACACGTTATAGTCTTTACCCTAAGTTCTTTTTTAAGTCTAAAGATATATATTCTGTCTATTCTCGCTTGTGTTCCATATCTGTGAGAATAATGTGTAAAAAAAAAAAGTTAATCTGGGGTTGCATAATCTTGAATGCCCTTAAGTTGTATTAAGTCAATACATTTTATAAGTTCTTTAGCAGATGGAGAGAGTTTTTTTTTTTTTTTTTTGTGGAGTTCAAGTCTTCCTCTTTTATGCAATTGAAATCTCCTGCAATTATAAGACTTCCTTTTGATTGATTTATGATTTGTTCCATTTGTTTCTTTACAGTTTTTACTCCTATCCCAGGAAACCAGTATAAATTAATGAATGTGTAGTATCTTGTATTCATTTCCAATGACACTGAGCACATTAATCCTTTATCATCCTTATAATTATTAAATATTTTAGGTGTAGGAATGGTATTTTTCCATAGTGTTGTTACTCCTCTTTTTGTGTATAGTGTGAGCTTGCTAATACAATATACAATTTGGGATTAAGTCTATTAATATCAGATTGTAACAAATGTGTCTCTTGTAAAAAAATAACCTGAGAATTGTGTGTTCTTAAGTATCTAAATAAGTTCCCTATTTTACACCCATTATTTAAACCATTAATGTTTAATGATAAACAGTTTCAAGATGTCATTGCAGTATATCAATGAGATTAAGATTATTTTGTGTAGAATTCTTAGTATGTATAACTTTTTCATTCACTCCTCTACACTGTGGTATTATGAAAATGTATATGTTAGTATTGACAAGACATACATGAACAGAAATTGTTTGTAGAATTTTTATAGACACCGTGAACATTGAACCAGAATGTGTTAACTGTAAAAACACCATTACTCTAACTTCCTCTCCCATTTGGAGTTTAAAACTCCCTGCTTAGATAGAAATACTATCCAAGGATTTCCTTCCATACAATAGAAAGTAAGATAGAGCTAAGCATCAGTCTGCTACTTATTTTGTTATTATTCTTATTATTAATCATGTAGGTCAATAGTTTTTAATATATATAATAACTTATGTATGAGGATATATTATTATTTATCTTATCTTCTCAACATATGCTAATAAAGTATAAATAAGAGGTAGTCATTAATTCCTTAACATTTTCATTTCCTTACTTTTATTTTTAAAAATCCCTTTTCCTTCCCTGTTTTTATATTTGAGTGTGACAGAAGATTTCAAATTTCACAGCTGTTTCATAACACTTTTGAAAATTAATAAGTAATAGTATTGCAAATATTTTAAATAAAATAGATTGAGTTATCCATATATTCCTAGTGGCATTAGACTGTAAGAAAGTATAAATAGATTGTATCATATGCATATAAAGTTATGAGGATACATATTAATTAAGTAAAATTACCTTATATATGATGTTAATAGATGTTGCATCAGAGGTTCTTATTTTCTTTATGAAATTTTACTTGTAAGACTTTATTAACAGAAGAGTATTATTTATCATTTCATCTTCAGTTGAAAGCAATAGTCAGGTTAAGTCATTTTTCTTTTAACCTCTTCTTTTTTTCAATGGTTTTCCAATTATTCCTCTCTGCTTGCCTCTTTAATGTGCTGTTATTCCATTTCATTTCTTCTGTTTTATCTAGAACCTCTTTATTTTTAAGTATGTTATAGCATTGTCCATGTCTTCAAAGATTTTCACTTCATCTTTGAGAAATATTTTCAGTCTAGCTGGGAAGAGCAGGTGTACTTTGATCTGACATTTTTTCAGTTCTTTTATTAAAGGTAAAATATTTTCCTTCTGCACATTACTGTAGCTGAGAAGTTCTTATCAAACGTTATTATTTGATCCTGGATTTTGATGGAAGATTTTGCCCAAGCTGTCTTTAGTATCAAGTCTTTATCCTGTGTTGAAAAAAATCTTACTATTGTGGATCTTGGACTTAATTTCTTTGAAAGAGATTATATTTTTGATAAGGATCGATTCCAAAAGACATACCTTCTGGAAGATCAAAGGTCTTGGGAATCCAGGCTGTTAGGAGGATTGTCATTTGCAGAAGTAGTACCACCAACAACCCAATAAATGTGTCCAAAGAAACAAAATATATAAGAACAAAAAACAGTAAGGACACAACCACGGGTGCTGCTGCTTCCAGTATAAAGACTTTACTAGTGCACAGAACAAACACAAGCACTTTCACAAAGTTGCTTCATCAGGTGTAATGAAAGTACACCGGAAACACACCCTTTTTAAAACAGTTAATGAAATCACATGACAACTCCAGTTAATAAATTTAAAGAAAAAAACTCATTAAAAAGTGAAATACATTGATGCATAAAACATATATATAAAAAAATCCATAAAAGTAATAAACACTATCATCTCATAAACTCACTTAAATAGGACTACCTTCTAAGGGGTCTGGACTTCAATTTAGGTCTAAGTGGTACACACTCATTTAACTCATTTACTCAGCCGATAAAGGTGGCCCCTTAGTGGTCCTGGATTGGTCCTGGTATATAGCAAAAATGACTGGTATGTTAATTGATGCTTCCTTTTATATGAAGATTACTCTTGAACAAATGGAAACTATTATGTATGATGTACAAATTCTCTTAAAATGTTTGTTAGAAATTAATTTAATTGATGATAGCTTGTTTGCTTATTTCTTGGTTACTAAGCCTACAGTACCCCTAATACAAGGTTTACCTAAGCACCAAAAAAAGTAAGTTGGATCCACCGTTGAGACCTATAGTCTCAGGTAGCAATACACCTGATGAAGCAACTTTGTGAAAGCGCTTGTGTTTGTTCTGTTCACTAGTAAAGTCTTTATACTGGAAGCAGCAGCAGCCATGGTTGTGTCCTTACTGGTTTTTGTTCTTATATATTTTGTTTCTTTGGACACATTTATTGGGTTGTTGGTGGTACTACTTCTGCAATTGTGTTTATTTATTCCAATTACCACCACATGCAGTATGACGGCTGAGAAGGACAAAATGGATGCTATAGTGGAATTGGACTGTGACCCTGATATTCCATGTACTGCTGGTAAGAGACTTGATGATTATTTACAAGGGTTCAAGCTTAAAGTGAATCCTTTGATTAACTGTGTTATGTCTGAAGAGAATGATCCTGATGAAACAGTGGATATTATAACTCTTAAAACACAGCTATTTGCCTTGGACAAAGATTTATATAAATTGAAACGAAACCAATATCAAAAGTTTCATTTAGAGGCTTGTCTGACTGAGAGCATAGTACCGAGAGGGTTATGTGTTCTCAAAATGCCCTCTCATACTAATGGTGACAATGTCTTGTTGGAATAGCAAAATGTTAATTTGCAAGCTAGCTTCAATTATTTGAAGCTTTTAGTAGCAGCTGTGCAAAGGGATATGGACATTTTAGTTCATTCCATTAATTCCAAGTATGAAGAACTGCTAAAAAGCTATTCAGACAGTGTGCTTGATCCGTATTTGCAAGATCTGTTAAGCTCATTACAAGTGTATGAGAATAAACTGTTGAAAAGAAAAATCTCCAAAATTTGCAGGGATAGGAGAGATTTCCAGATGGGTAATGTCTTTACTTGGCCGAAGTTTGAACAGTCTACAGCCGAGAATTCCACTAGAGCGGCTTCCCTGCAGAATGAAGCAAGTGTTTTCAAGGTAACCAAGCCAATGTCGAGTAGCATCAACGGAAGTGAGGAGATAAATGTAAGTGATGTTTCGCTAGTTATGGCTAGTGCAACAACGCAGAGTTCAACTGTTCCTAGTAAAGAGTTGGGCACGCGTAGGAAAGTGGTCGTTACTATACTGTGGTGCAGTCTGAGCTCAATATGAAGAAGCAGGCAGAGAACATGCCAGTTAATGTATCTCCAGAACTGGAGGTCCCTTTAGGATAGTATTTTCTGAATTTTCCACTACCAGTAAAGGAACAGGGTCAGTGGTATCAGAAGGAGCGTGGACGGAGTCGGAGCAGGAACAACTCCAAAAGGAAATGGGAAGGTACTATAATTCAGCAGAATACGATAAAGAAAGCCTTTTCAAATGTGAAAAAAGCTTAGTATGTAATCTTTCAAGTACTGTATTAACATAAGCAGAACTGAGTGTATTGTGTAAAGGACTATCTTTTATACCCTCTGTAGTATCAGACTTTACGGAAGTAATTTTTGATATTAAGAAATTCACAAGGAATTTAATGTTGAAATTAATGTATAATGATTGTAATGCAACTAATGATAATTCTTCATCTACTAATGATTTTATTTTTAAGAAATTGAGTGTGTTTATGCCAAAAATGAATTCTCTTATAACTGCTTTTGAGAAATTTTGTGTATAAGATGTTTATGACCTTAACTTTAGACATACTGATGTGAAATATGGTCGGAATGCCTCTAACTTGAGTAGAGATGAAAGGATGGCCCTTAGAAATTTAGAGTTGAATTCTAATATTACTATTCAGCCAGCCGATAAAGGTGGCCCCTTAGCGGTCCTGGATAGGTGCTGGTATATAGCAAAAATGACTGGTATGTTAATTGATGCTTCCTTTTATATGAAGATTACTCTTGAACAAATGGAAACTATTACGTATGATGTACAAATTCTCTTAAAATGTTTATGAAGTAAAACTCTGCCATGACAACTTGCCAAAGTATAAAACAACAAAGCATTTATTGAACTGAAATTTGAAGCACTTTTCGTTTGCCTGATAAGCAAACTTCTTCAGAAACAGTATAGTGAATAAATGCTTTGTTGTTTTTATATTTGGCAAGTTGTCATGGCAGAGTTTTACTTTGTTTACTGTTTAGTGTGCTTCATTAGTTTAACTCTTAAAATGTTTGTTAGAAAGTAATTTAATTGATGATAGCTTGTTTGCTTATTTCTTGGTTACTATGCCTACAGTACCCCTAATACAAGGTTTACCTAAGCTCCACAAAAATAATGGTTGTCTCTGTCTCAAGAAATATTTGGAAATGGGCCCTATATATAACAACCTTTCTTTGAAACACCCTAGCAAATGTGGCAATTGCAACTGGTGTCACACTATAAATTTAAAAGAAGGGGTAAAATTAGACAATACTAATATATCTAACATCAAGTTTCGACAGGGGAATTGTAGATCTAAATTTTTAGTATATTTAGCTTTGTGTGGTATATGTTCGGCTTTCTATATTGGAAAGACCGAAAGACAGTTAAACAAGCGTATCTATGATCATATGTACTGTATCAAAAAGAGAGATGAAAAGAATGCCTTATACAGACATATTAAAGTGTCAGGAGGCAACCATTATTTTTTATTTTCTATACTGGATATTATTAAGTTGGACCCAAGAGGGGGAAATTATAAAGGACATTTATCTTATAAGGAAATGTGGTGGCAATTATTTACTAATGCCTCCACCCCCCCTGGGTTGAACGACTTTATTTCCATCAAGCCGATGCTTAATAATGCTTGATTAATAATTCGTAGATTTTTATTCAAACTACTAGCAGCTAACAAGTGTAGGGAAATGATTCATGTTGAATTTTATATTCTATTTTTTAATGTCTAGATATACGAACAGTTATAATTTTATCTGCTATAGCTTTAAATTTGGCTACATTTTTGGCGCCAAATAATTAATTTAAATGGCAACTGTTTCATTCATTGAATTTAGTTCTGAAGAAGCCTGTATTGTAAACGGGTGAAAGCGCTTAACTCTCAGTATGTTGTCAGCCGTTTTTTTACTTTTGTCTTCATTAAATGTTGGATTATTTTAAATGGTCTTCTCAAACTGTCATTTAATAATGGCAATGTTGGAGTTTCGGCATCTCATGACAGCATAGCGGTTGGTGTAAGCTTTATTCATTTATTTGCTGGTTCAGTTGTTGTGCGAAAGCCATTCATTGACCGTGTCAGTCTACATGGATAGTTTGGATGAGATCTGATGCAGGGAGTGGATTAAATTAGTGTGTACCACTTAGACCTAAACTGAAGTCCAGACCCCTTAGAAGGTAGTCCTATTTAAGTGAGTTCATGAGATAGTGTTTATTACTTTTATGGATATTTTTTATATATATGTTTTATGCATCAATGTATTTCACTTTTTAATGAGGTTTTTTTCCTTTAAATTTATTAATTGGAGTTGTCATGTGATTTCATTAACTGTTTTAAAAAGGGTGTGTTTCTGGTGTACTTTCATTACACCTGATGAAGCAACTTTGTGAAAGCGCTTGTGTTTGTTCTGTGCACTAGTAAAGTCTTTATACTGGAAGCAGCAGCACCCGTGGTTGTGTTCTTACTGGTTTTTGTTCTTATATAGGAAGATTGTCATGTTGTCATTTTCTATTCCTTCAGGTAGTCCAAAAATTCTAATATTGTTCCTGCGAGATCTATTTTCTAAGTCATCAATCTTTTCCAGCAAAAAGTTGTTTTGTTTTTGTAAAAATTCCAGGTTATGTTCATCCTCTGTCAGTCTTCCTTCAAAATTATTCATGGCATCCTGTATTCCTGATATCTGGATTTTTTTTGTTGATTTAGTGTTTCTTGTAGTTGTTCCATTTGTCTTGAAGTTTTTTCTTTGAAGTTCTCAGTTTTGTTGTCCATTTTATCCATTTTAAGTGAGATCTCCTGTAGACTGCTAAGAACGAACTGTATATCCTTCCTTAGTGAAGAATCCTGTGTAGTTCCTTTTGTGTGGCTCATGTTGAATTAGAAGACAGAGAACTTCCAGGAGATATTTTGACAGGAAATTGAAAATGAAACTGTTATTTTTTATATTCCTTTACTAGATATTACTACTTATTATTTTTGTTCAAAAAAGTATAGGGACTAATTAAAAAGTTAAACTTCCTGTCAGAAAAAGTGAAACTGTAGCAGAGCTGATGAAAGCAGCTGTTACTCAGTCAGCATCTTGGCTATGCCCCCTTTCCAGGCATAAATTTTGAACCTGTTGGACTGGTTTGTTCACACTATAACTGAGCTGATGAATCCTAAACAGCTAGTACCAAAATAAGACATTTAATTCTTTTTAAATTTACAATGGATATAAAAAGTTTACACACCCCTGTTAAAATTCCTACCTTGATCTGGCCAAGGCCTTTGATACCATTCCTCACTCAGGAATCATAAAAAACTCAGCAAGCTAGGCATCAACCCCTATATCACTAGGTGGGTTGCAAGCTGGCTCACAGATAGAACACAAAGTGTGAAAGTAGTTGACTCCAAGTCAGACTGCTGACCAGTTATGAATGGAGTCCCACAGGGTACAGTCCTGAGTCCTCTCCTGTTTGGTATCTACTTCTCTGAAGTCCAGGCCAACACGAAGGGAATCTGGATGACAAAGTTCACAGACAATTGCAAGTTGGGAGCTATTATTAACTCCCCAAGTGATGTTGACATCTTACAGAAAGGCCTCACTGAGACCAACGACTGGTGTAAGAACCATGGCCTTAAGCTCAATGCCAAACACTGTGTCGTCATTCCCTTTGGCAAAAACCTGGTTCCCATGAATTACCACATCGATGGTAGTCCACTGAATACAGAAGGCATTATAAGAGATCTGGGAACACAGGTTGACAGCAACCTCTGTTTTGACCACCGCATTGCCACTGTGGCCAGAAAGTCCTTCTATGTGGCACATCTCATTACTACGGGTTTTGCATCCAGGTAGAAAGAGGTCATTGTCTCCCTCTACTCTTCCCTCATTAGGCCAATCATTGAGTGCAATGCCCCATTTGGCATGTACCTCACTAGATACCTGCAACAACTGGAGAGGCCACAAAAGTACCTCACAAAGAGGATCCTAGGCCTTAAATACTTGTCCTATATGGACAGACTCAAAAAACTCCAACTGTTCCCTGTCTCATATCGCCTACTTAGAGGCGATCTCTGCTTGACTTACAAAGCCATGTCTGACCCAGCAATGTTAGAAATGCTACCTCTAAAGAAATCCCAATCCTTCCACACCACACACTCCAGAGACCTCAACCTCATTACCACAATCAACAGGACATGCTGGAGGGACAGGTTTATAACCCAGAGACTGCCCATGCTATGTAATAGATGTCCCATACATGTCAAACAGAGCACCTCACTGGCCCTCTTCAAGAGAAATCTTGATGAGTGGATGGGAAATAGAAAATTCACCACGGGGATCACTCCAGTGGCTTTACTTGACAGAGGCACTGGGAACTAAAGTCAGGTGGCACGATGCAAGGGTAATCCTATGGGCTAGGCTTGTAAAGGCTCCAGGCCCATTAGCCTAGTACATACCTATGAACCTATAAAAAAATGAGACCACAATAAATCATTTCAAAACTTTCCCCATGTTTAATGTGACCTTTAACCTCTACAATTCAATCAAAATGTCCTTCACCAAAGTATTAGTTTAAGGGTGTGCACACTTATGCAACCAGCTTACTGTATGTTTTTTATTTTTTTATATTTTTCCCTAACAAATTTGTTTATTTTTCAATTGAATTGTACAGGTTATAGGTCACACTACAGATGGGAAAAGTTTTGAAATGATTTATTGTGTTCTCTTTTTCTATATCACAAAAACATGGCATTTTAACAGGGGTGTGTACACTTTTTATATCCACTGTACAACAGAATAGAGTAAGGACAAGGATGTGATAGTACAGTCACAGCCAGAACAGAAATCCCAAAAGCTGAATATGCAAATGAAATGAAAAGTGAGGGAGCTAAATTTTTTTAAGACATTTAACATGCTATTTATTGATGTTAACTCAAAGTACATATATTTGTATTTACTGAAAAAAATACTGTTTTCAACATCTGATGCTGTTACTAATCATAAAACACAAACTGAGCTAAAAGGAATCTGCAAATCTACAGGATTCCAGTGATAATTCAGGTACACAGACTGTTTAGGGAATTTAACTAAAGAAATAAAAGATATTTTGTTCATTTGATTATGCTGAAAATGGAATGCTAATGGCAGGATGGAGTGAAAAAAATAAGAGAAGAGAGGGAATTGATTGGCTTGAATTGGCTGAAATACTATATGTATTTCAAAACAGTGGTAAATAGAGACATCTAAAAAGTACAAAGAAGTCATGTGTATAATGAAACTAACATCATAATTCAAAAATATAGTTCTGTACATCAATATTAGGACACTGGTGTACAGTAAAAAGGAGAAATATACAGAATTTCAATAAAACAGTGATAGCAGACATTATCAAGAAGAACCATACATATTTCAAAGGAGGAGACACAACTCTGTGGTGAAAGTAGTTGTGATGATAGGAGGTACTGACAGCCATGCCAGGAGAAATAGGGCAATGGATTTGTAACATATGTAAGCACAGCTAGCTGGAATTTTGTAAATAATTATATGTCATTTGTATATCAAACTGATTTGTACAGATGCTTGTACTGAAAATGTGTGAGGTTTGCTTGTGTTAAAATTTATCAACAGTGCTGCGCTCTGCATGAAGGGAAATAATATACATGTATTATCGCAACTGAATTAAATTTATTCATTGTAACAGCATATACTGGAAGCGAACAGATTAATCTTAGTAAACCTGACTTTACAAAATACTCTTGAAATTAAATTACTTTATTGGTTAAGCCATAAAGATGTTATCCCACAGTTTTGAATGGAGCCAGAGATGCAGTGTCTGTGCTAGAGAATAGTTGGTAGCTTCTGTAGGAATAGTGAAATGGTTTTATGGTTTTATGACTTCCAAGAGATCTGAGCAAAGCTCTATCTGTGTGTATGGTAACACACAGGTGCTAAAATCCTGTCAGCTTCTATTGTTGATGATAGCATGGGAAACAGAGTCAGATGACCATATATGTGTGATGTCATTCTGTAAGCCAGAAATAATATTTAGATATTAGTAGGAGTTTGCTCTCAGCATTCTGTAGTCTGTCTTCGATCTGACAACAAGGACCACTCATCCACATTATCTTGCCTTGCTCTGTTCAGTAAGTAACTTAACTAGGGCATAGTAATTTTTTAGTCAATCAGGAATAGATAGTGAGATTAGAAGTACTGTTTTTTTATAACTGTGTGAAACTTTCCATACATGTTATTTTTAATTTATTTTTAATATTCCCTGTGACTGAAACTATGATGTTTACTTCTTTTTTTATTTATCATTGAATATATTTAAACTTTTCATGGTGGCCGGTCCTTTTTAGAAACATAGTTAATATTGAGAGTATTTGCATATATTTATTTGGTGGTAACTCTGGCCACTCCTGAAAGACTTGCTGTTTGGTCAACATACCATTTGTATTAATATTAATTTCACTAAGTATAATTGGGTACCCTTGTAAGAGCCTTAAATTAGCTGGCAAGGGTTCTGGTGGCAGTGATAACTGTCTTATAGTTTGGGCAGAAGGGGGCACAGCAGGTGAATCTGTGACAGCCTTTCCCAGGTGTGTGTGTGTGTGTGTGTGTGTGTGTGTGTGTGTGTGTGTGTGTGTGTAAATCAAACCTTAAAGAGTGTGTCAGTTGCTTGGAGCAGACACACAAAGCCTTGGTTTCATAGAAAAGGTGTGTAAGGACTTAGCTTAAAACCCCAGCTAAGGACTCAACAGCTTAAAACCCCAGCTAAGGACTCAACTCTAAGCTGTGCCAGTGGGGAGTCTTATTTGGGGTCTGGACAGATATAGAAAGGAACCAGCCCCTGGACTGAGTGTGTTCCCTGGATGCTCTTAAGGGAAAATGTGCTTGATGCAGAGAGGTGTGCCCCTGGAAACTCTGAGTATATCCATTTGTATTCCAAGTGAACACCACTCTCCACTGTCAGTGGTAAGTATTCAGGCTCCTTGATTACTGGTCTAGAGTGGGGGTGTTACAGTAGTGTCTGAAATACTTTTAGTGGGTATTTTGTTTTGACTTTTTTTTATCTTGTTCTCAGTTTGGCAAAAGCAGCAAATGTAAAACATTGAAACGTGAGGAAGTTCTGAAATAAGTCACATTTTATGTACTGGTAAGTAAAGTATTTAGATGTTATGTTAGATTTTTCAATTGCTTGTAAAAAAATTGGTTTGAGTACTGATGATGCAACTCCCATTGTTGGATATGCTATGGATATTGAATGCATAACATTTTGCATTTTAAGACACAGAGTAAAACTGTATTGTGCAATTATTATGCTGAGCACTGGCTACACCAACTTTCCGAGTAGGCCTGGTTTAAATAAATAAGGAGTCTTTTGGAGGTGGAGGTAAGGAGACATGATGTGTGCATACATAAGACAGCAGCTATGAAAATGTCTTGCCAATATTGTGTGTGACCACAGATACAAAAGATTTTTCACATATGTTATCACTTATGGACATACATACTCACACTGACATTGCCCCTGAAAAGACAGGTCTATCACAAGATAGCCACAAACAGGTGGATACACACACATGCACATTCTGTATACTTGACTACAGGCAAACCGGAGAAACACCAAATCACTACATCATGTTTTTGAGCAATGGGGGAAACCAGAGCACCTGGATAAAACCCAAACAGAGATAGGGAGGACATGCTGATTTCATCTAGAAGGAACCACAGACCAATAATTCAACCAGATAAGAGCTACAAGATGAGAAAGCTACTCATTGCATCAATGTGAAATCAGTTGCTTTTATACAGCCTATACAGATTATCAAAGACATACATGTTCTGTGTACAGTGTTAATGTTAAATGTTTAACTAAATATGAAAGTCAAACATATGGCTAACTTATTGCCCTTAGATATACTGCAAACACATGCATAAACCATAGCAATGATAATTTCACACCAATTTTAGCAAATGCAGTATATTGTGTGCAACTGCTCCTAACAAGCTACTTCAGGGACTGCTTAACTTTGATAAACTTAAAGCAGGGTTAAGTCAGTTTTATGGAGAGATGATCTATGTACCCATCAATTATAGCCATGTTATTGATTGTGTAAATACACCTCAGATGTCTGATTTGGATTTTAAAAACATAGTAAAACATTCTGACTTGTTCCACACAAATGCACGCTAGTTCTGCAAAACCAGATTCATGTCTATTTAACTTAATCAAGACAGCAGAGCTATTGTCACCAATAAATAGTTCCCATACCCAGCAATTATAGCCAGTTTGTTGACATTGCAGAGCTCAGATGTCTGACTGTGTAAAAATGTAATAGTCACAGTAATGTATTTCAAATTAGTTTCAAGCAAATGTATATATGTGCACTAATTACTCAAGCTAGATTAATGACTGTTTAACCACAGAAAACAACATGAGGGTCAGTCTCTTTCATCCTCAGACAGCCTCTGTATCTAGCTGTTGCAGCTACTTTGTTGACTGTGTACACCTTTGATTTCTGAGTGTGATAAAAATAAAGGCCAAAGTAATGTAGTACAGCTTTTTTCTCACAAACAACAGCAGTAAAGTATTCCAACTTGCTTCAAACAAATATACATTAGTCCTGCAAAGCCAGTGTAATGAATATTTAAGTTATAGTTAAACAAATGATAGCAGGGTCAGTCATTTTAAACCAGAGACAGTCCTCATACCCAAAGCTGTGTATACTTTATCGACTAGATACACATCAGATGTCTAACTGTAATAAAGATAAATTCATAAATAAATTACTGTTGCCATTACTTAACTTTATTTTATTTCATTCAAACACACTGTAGCCAGCCATAGTAAAGTATTTCTACTTGCTTCATACAAACACATCAGCCCTGCAAAACAAAAATAATGATTGTTTAACTTAAGCAAATAACAGCAGGCCATGGTTATTCACAATCATCTATGGAATACCCTCATACAGTACTTTGTGTACATCTCAGGTGTCTGATTGTAAAAATAACACTCACAGAACATTTATTTGAACTCAGTTTCACAAACCCAGTAATTCAGCTACATTATAAGTTATTCCATCTTGCTTCTAACAAATACAAATTTGTCCCATTGCTCTCAACATCTAATCTAAAGAAGGGGGTGAGGCCAACCGACAATATGGAGCAAAGGCCCAAAATCAGGGCAGATGTTAAATGCTCCACTTACATAATTAGAACGTTGCTAGAATAGCAGGTTTTATATTACTATGCATTTTCTAAAGGATATGAATTATGAAACATAAATGTCTGTCATTATTTCAAGACTGCAATCCCCAATGATTTGCCAGAACACCACAACTTTTACAAAGAATCATAGTTGTTAACTTTCCAGCTCCAAAATGTGGAACACTAGTTTTCTTAATGTGGAACACTTACTAACTGCACCATCTAGGAGACTCGCATCATGGTTAATATCTGCTCTGAAGTAGTTTACTTCATTTGGTCTTCAACCTGTGGGATACGGATCTGTATTGGATCCGAGCCGGCAACTTTACTAGCATCAGCTCCAAGCTCCAAACTACTCCCCTTACCCATAACACACCTCTACTGCCTTCCATCCCCAGATCTAGTTTGCCATGAATAGCTTATGCATCATGATCTCTTGAGCTCCAACTTTTCAAGTGGGTAAAAAAGCTTTAAACTATTTCTTTTCTTTAAAAATTGCTATGTAGTGGTAGAATAGGTTCCCCTTTCTCCTTCCCTCACTTGGTACATCGAGTTACAGTGCTTTAGGGTAGTTAGCTTAGTTTGAATAGTTGTGTGGATTTTTTTTTTTGCTACCCCTCTGTGTTTCTGTGTGTAAGTGTGGTGAGTAGGTGTTATCAGAGAGAAGGAAATAACTTTTTATTTAAACTTTTTCTCTCCTGATAGAATGGCTGACAAGCCTATTTTCAAACATTGCAATAAGTGTGGCCATAAATTATCCCCTGCGTATGGCCACACTCTGTGTGTTGTGTGCTTGGGCATGGCCCATCTCAGTGTGGACTGCAGTATATGTGCGGGCTTCAACCCCTGTGCCATTAAAGATAGGAAGGCCAAGTTGGCCCTCAAATGCCTTCTTCCCCCTTCAGAGACTGTTTCCTCATCTCTGGCTTCTCCTCCCTCCCAGGTTGGGATTCAACCTCCTGTTCAAAAGCCTGTCGAAGCAGAGAGGAAAAGGGACAGAGAGAAGGAGAGACAGTCGAAGGCGAGGGAAAAGTGAAAGAGTTCTCTGGACCTCCCTTCACCTATGAAAATGTTATGGATCTGTGACTCCCCTCGGCTCCGATCTCTGAGGTTCTCCCTGGAGCCAAAGGAGATACGTTCAGCTTCTAGGGCCTCAGTGCCCCAAGAGTCTGTGGCATCGTCGAGGTCTACCCGGTCCTTGTCTGAGGTTGATATGGATAAAATTATGAGGATCTGTACTCAGATCCAGATGGGGGTCTTGCCATCCCCCTCTCCCTCAGGAGGGGAGAGCTTGCTTCCCTTTTTCCAGCTGATATCTCCTTCTCCGATCTGTCCATTGGGTTCAGATTATTCGGAACTGAGGATGGCGTTGGTCAGGGGGGTCTGTGCCGACAGCACCTGCTTCATCGATGCCGACAGCTGCCTGGAACATTTCAGATCCAACTAGCTCGGATCTGAGCCACTCTCAGAGCCAGAGCTTGGGTGTTGGATCTGAGGGAGTGGAACTTTTTCATTGGCTCCACCTTTGTCGGGCCAAGTTCCCTCCCTCAGAGTTCTGTCCACTTCGGGCCCAGCTCTTACTCTTTTGCTGGATCTGGGGAGACCGGCCTCCTTATTGGTTTCTCAGGAGGTTTGCTCTCCTTTGGCATTTGACATGGTAGAAAGGGTTCTCTCTGTTGGATTGAGACCCCTGGCTGCCCCCACGGACTCCACCCAGACCCCCACAGCTCTTGCTATGGTTCCCATCATTTTACCAGAGAGACAGCCCATGCTTGAGGAGCCCCAGACGGTTCCCCCTGAGGAACAAGTGGCTTGCGAGTTCCCCCGGAGAGTCCCACTGGAGAGGTACCTCGCAAGCATACATGCAAGAGGAGGCACTTGGACTCCCCCCGAGTCCCTCACTGAGGACACGGAGTTGGATGATGGAGAAGGTTCTCCTAGGTCACCTCCTGAGGATGTCTCCTTTGGAGACATCATGGAAATCCTGAGCCAATGAGGAGGTTGGTCTGCCCCCAAGCTTTCTTTTGATGAGTCCGTGTTCCCGGAGGCTTTCGGCATGTGCCCATCTACTTCCTGGGTGTCCCCTCCCGTGGATCCTTTGGTGGATCTGGTCACCTCGCGGACATGGAAGGAACCGGACACCATGGAATCAATTCCAAAAAAGACCCGATAAAATTTTAAGCCCCCCCATAGACAGACCTGCATGGAACAAGGGCTCCCCCATAGATGCTATGGTGGTAGCAGCAGCCACAAAGAAGGAACTTGCCCAGGAGAGTTCCTCGGTTCATCCTCCTGACTGAGAGTCAAGGATGATGGACCACCTAGGGGCGTATGTTTACACTTCATCTACCTTTTCGATTAGGGAGCTGAACTACCTGGCCCATGTCACCAGACTCCAACGTGACTTGGTAAAGGAGCTGGAGGAGTCTCCCCCCAAGTCCATGTCGCAGGAGGACAAGGCTTCATTCTCCACAAGGATGGCCACTTTGAAAGCATGTTCCAACATGTCCATGCGACTTCTTTCACATGCTATGGAAGGAGTGGCTAGGGTGGCTGGGTCAGGCGTGTCCATAATGCGCAATGCCTGCTCAGGCTATGTCAATTTTCAGAACCTTTCAAGGTGTCCTTTGCCAATGCCCCTTATGACGGCTCTACTCTCTTTGTAAGACCATCAAAGAGACATTAGTCCAGAGTAAGAATGATGGGAAGACACTGTCTGCCATCGGGATCTGCTTCTCGAATCCTCAAAGGTACTTTTCCCAGAAACAAAGAGGGAAAACGAAGACGTGGTTCCAAAAGTCACAGTATTCCCAGGACACTCAGGGCTCTTCTTCCCCCAGAGGCAGAGGGGGATAGAATGGATGCCGGACTAGAGGCAGAGAGGGTCCGAGGAATTTTGGGTCTCGAGAACCTTTCTCAGACAGACCCGGGCAACAACCCCGAGGGGTTGTCCAACTGCTGTACTCTGGAGGCAGTCGGGGGATGATTGTCCTTGCACCTAGCAGTATGGGAGTCCATAACAACAGACCGCTGGATGCTACAGATCATATCCAGTGGATGCTCTATCCCCTTTGTGGGTTCCCCCAAATCCCCCAGATACCTCTTGGACGTACCACCCACATAAAGGGAGGCAGCAGCACAGGAAATTTCCAAGCTGCTAGAAAAACACGCCATTGAAACCATCCCCCCCGATGGCGGAATCGATGTTGAGGGCTTTAGGCTCAATGGTGATGACCATAACTCTTCTCCTGTGTGCCCAGTTACACATGAGAATTTTACAGTGGACTCTAGCGGTACAATGGTCTCTGTTAGAACTGCCACTGGCATATCCGATTCAACTCAGTTGTGTCTGTCGTTCATCCCTCTTATGGTGGATGTGTTCTTCGGCCATTTTGGAGGGGTGACCGTTTGTTCCAGCTCTGGCCCAAGTCACAATGACCACGGATGCCTTCCAACTCGGGTGGGGGGGGCATTGTTCGGGCTGGATAGTCCAAGGCCTGTGGTCCCCTATAGAGACCAGTATGCACATAAATGTCCTAGAGATGAGGGCAGTCCTTCTAGCTTTGCAGGCCCTTCATGCCTTTCTTCCTCCGGGAATGATTGCAATTCAGTCAGACAATATGTCAGTGGTCTGGTATATCAACAAACAGGGGGGGACCAGATCTTACCCCCTTTGTCATGAGGCCATGAGAGTGTGGGAATGGGTGATCTCCACCGGTCACTTTCTCATCGCAATGCACATACCAGGATGGTCAAACATCCTTGCGGATAGGCTAAGTAGGATCATTCTGATGCCTTACGAGTGGTCTCTGAATCTTTCAGTAGCGGAACAGATCTTCAGCGAGTGGGGTCAACCTTGCTGCGATCTCTTTGCATCCCCTTCCAATGCGAAGTGCAGCAAGTTTTTCACTCTGAACCCCCTGCTAGGGGAGTCCCCCAGAGACAGTCTAGTTTGTGCTTGGCCTCCTGGTCTTCTGTATGCTTACCTGCCAGTACCTCTTATTCCGAGGTTTCTACAGAAAGCTCATCGACTGGGGAGCAAAGTGATCCTCATTGCCCTGTTCTGGCTTCACCAGGTATGGTTTCCCTTCCTTTGGTCTCACCTTCTGGCTCCTGGATCTCATTCAGGATCTAATTTCACACCCTTCAGGGGTGCCTCATCTGAATCTGGACAGTTTGAAGCTCACAGCTTGGCTGCTTCAGTTCCTGTGATTGCTAGGACTCCTGGACTATCCTCCTCAGTTACATTTATTTTGGTGGCTGCTTATAAGTCTTTGACCAGGAAGGTTTATCGCAGCAAGTGGAAACATTTTTCCCTTTAGGCCTCTCAAAGGAGTTTAGACCCTTTCACGGCTCCTACTTCCACCATTCTTGATTTTCTAGCTGATATTTTTCAACATGGAGCTAGTCTTTCTACTGTCAAGGTTCAGTTGGCTGCCATCTCTCATTTTCATGTGGGTGAGAATTCTGCCTCTTTAGCCTCTTCCAGACAGTGTAAAGCCTTTATCAAAGGCACCTTTTTGTTACGCCCCCAGGTCAAAGATCCTGTTCCCCCATGGGACCTTACTATGGTTTTTCAAGCTTTGGTCACTCCGCCTTTCGAGCCTGCTGCAACAGCAGATCTGAAATATTTATCTTGGAAAACAGCTTTTCTGGTGGCTATTACCTCTGCCAAAAGTGTTTCAGAATTACAGGCCTTGTCCATCAATATTCCTTATATGATTTTTCACAAAGATAGGGTTTCCCTTCGAACCAATCCATCCTTTCTTCCTAAGGTGGCATCATCAGTCAATATTAATCAGACCATCAATTTGCCTGTGTTTTTTCCTTATTTTTCTAATAAGATGGAATACAAACTACACATACACAAATCCAAACTGCTGTATATCCACCAAGAAAACGCTGCAGGATAGAGCTGGGAAAATACGTTGCTCGTCGGAATCAGTAACAGGACTACTTGTAATAATCAGAGGAAGTCTTCTCGTAGAAACAATTTATTCAGTAAAATCCAAATGCGATAAAAACGATGAAAAAAACCATATACAATGAAAAGAACACTGAAAAACTTTTCACTTGTACATACTGAGTTAAGCGCTTTCGACTGGATCCAACAGCCAGTCTTCCTCAGAACTAAAAAACACTTAGAAGGAAAGTGCTTATATACTGTTAAAATCAGCGGTTGAAAAACCGCGCCAAACTATAATTTAAATGAATTTCAACCATATTTAAAGAGACAGTTGCTTATTGCTGTTAGAAATCAAAGCGGTTGTTGTCCCAAAGAAATTCCGCTATTATCTTGCGGACTCATAGGCAAACATTTCAATTCAGATGGCAACCGATCTATCCACCAAATATATCTGTACCTGCATGTTAGCCCTACATACAGTAGCCACTACTAGGAGACTATCAACTTGTCAAATGCATATAGTAAATACATGTAGTTGATAGATGTTGTGAGAAATATCTAGATGTTATGGGAGATGTCCGGATGTTATGAGAAATATCCATTGCCCTCCATACTTCTGCCAACACAAATATTTGAATGTATACTATAATATTAAAATTAAAATAATACTACTAATAATGATAATACTATATAAACATATTGCTGAAACACAATAACCTGATCAGTATATGTATATATAAAAATGTTGATACTAGCTTGAATATTAATTAATAATTTAAGAACTTAAAACACTAAGTAATCAGAATCTATATACCATTATCTATACTTATTCGCTATATGAACTAGACTATGCATCAAAATAAAAGTAATCAAAAATAATCAAAAATAAACAGAAATAAGCTGGAAAAAAGCTATATAATATAATATTCAGTTAATCTATTGCTTATTAATACGTGAAATATTAATACATGAAAAACTGTATATATTGTAGTGGTTATATTAATAATACTTATTCATATTTCTTTACAAATTTCTTTACAAAAATATACTTGCATAATAATTAACATAATTAACATAATGTTAAGTAGTAGCATCAATGTGTGACCTGTAAAATCTCTATGTTCTGAAAATTAATGTCCAACTACTGATTCCCCTTTAGTTTGTAACACTGTATATAGCATCTAATCTTATAGTATATATTTATTTATTAATAAGAAAGGGCTTTAAGCTGATAAAATCATTCTTTGGTCACTCCGCCTTTCGAGCCTGCTGCAACAGCAGATCTGAAATATTTATCTTGGAAAACAGCTTTTCTGGTGGCTATTACCTCTGCCAAAAGTGTTTCAGAATTACAGGCCTTGTCCATCAATATTCCTTATATGATTTTTCACAAAGATAGGGTTTCCCTTCGAACCAATCCATCCTTTCTTCCTAAGGTGGCATCATCAGTCAATATTAATCAGACCATCAATTTGCCTGTGTTTTTTCCTTATTTTTCTAATAAGATGGAATACAAACTACACATGTTGGATGTTCATAGACAGTTATGATTCTATTTACACAGGACTAAAAATTTCTGTAAATCTGATCAATTGTTTGTGTCTTTCTACAAACCCTTTTTGGGGAAACCTATCTCCAAGGTCACTATTGCTAGATGGATTTCTTCACGCATCTTTCAGGTCTATAAGGACAGAGGCATATCTCCTCCAGGTCAGGTGAAAGCTCATTCCACTAGACCCATGGCTACGTCTGCGGCCTTTTGGTCAAGAGTGTCTTTGGATGATATTTGTTCTGCAGCTACTTGGTTCTCATCTCATATGTTTATCTCTCATTACAAATTGGATTTGACTTCCAGAAGGAGAGCATCCTTTGGTTCCGCAGTGCTCCGGAATATCTTTCCATGAGGGCCTTCCAGGAGTTTAGTAGCTGGGGACTCTGTCCCACAAGATGAAGACCAAATGAAGTAAACTACTTCAGCTAAAGAAGTTATGTACTCACCATAACGTTCCATCTGAGTAGTTCTACTTCATTTGTCTTCAACCGTCGCTCCCTCCTTCCCCCAGACATTGGCATATGAACAGCCTTTGGGCTGTAGTTATAGATTACAAGTCATTTATCAGGTTGGGTTATCAGTATAAGGTTCAGCAAACTCGATCTGGGGATGGAAGGCAGTGGAGGTGTATTATGGATAAGTGGAGGAGTTTGGAGCTCGGAGCTGATGCTAGTAAAGTTGCCGGCTCGGATCCAATACGGATCCATATCCCACAGGTTGAAAACAAATGAAGTAGAACTACTCAGACGGAACGTTATGGTGAGTACATAACTTCTTTTCTATTCATATTGCAATAAAGTCCTTTGATAAATTGACATGGTTCAGTATTACTTTCCATGGATATTTGTAAAAAAAATTAACAACGAATATGCAACAGACCTTTTCAATGCAGAACAATGAAGAAAGGCAACAGGAAATGTTCAAGCTCATAATGAGGTACAGTTGAAGGGTTTGTACTTATGTGGCAAAATCCTGACATTCTGCAAAATCTAGGACAGTTGAGATGTTTGATAAGTCATGCAAAGTCTGCTGCTCACAATATCTGGTTATTGCATGCCATGGTTAAAATAAAGTGCCCCTAGCAGACTGGGACCCTGAATAGTTGCTTATTTCCTTTATGTCTAAGAACAACCAACCATGAAGAGGTAGATGGGGAGAAGATGGAAGAAAAGGGGTGAATTTTAAATGTGACTTTTTTCTTTTTAGTGAGCCAGAAATCTTTAAACTGGTACTGCTGTATGTCAGATATTAAAAGGGATGTTTTAGCATTCAGAACTGCACATTACTACATATGAAACTGCAAAATGCTGTTGGAAGTATTAGGAAGTACACAACGTTAGATGTAAAATTAAAAAAATGCTGCCTCTTTTATATGTATGCAATACACACATGTGCACACACTTGTGGTCCTTTGTGTGTGTGTGTGTGTGTGTGTGTGTGTGTGTGTGAGTTTGATAACTTACAAAGCATATGCTGCTTACTTTCTCATTTTCCACATAGACCTTTCTTCCAAGCATGAAGTACATGCAAGATATGTAAGGCACACAGCATGGTACACTGCATATGCTCTTGTCAATCAGTGGATGTTCAGTAACCTCACCCCCAATATCAAGTACTCTAGTTCAGTGCAGTTGCACAGCCAACTATGCTGAGCACTGCTGGATGCATCTCTATTACCTTCAACAATAGCTCTGATATCTGCAGAACATACAACATGCTGTCCTGCATGCTTCTATTAGTTGGTGTATGTTAGAGCAACCCCACCCACAGTATCAAGTGTTTTTGGTCAGTGCAGGTTTATAATCTGCTATGCTGAGCACTGTTACATGTCTCTTTCTGTAATCATACTGTATGAGTGCATAGTGTAGCATCAGCCATGCTATCTGAATAAAGGATGTGCAGTGCTCAATGCCCCTCCCCTTCAGCACTAACAATGGTATCTGCAGGGCAGACAGTCTGCTATGCTGTAAATTATTACACATACCTACTCTCCATTCAGCATTAACCATGCTATCTGCAGTGCAAGTAGTCCATTGAGATATTCACCATTAATTTAGCTCCTTCACCTCAGCACAAATCATACTATTTGGATGCAGGGCACAGTGTCTGCCGTGTTTTGAACTGACAGTTACATGCAGTGGCAGATTTAGGTATGGGCGCAGGGGTGCGTGCCAGCCCCTTTTTAAACTTTTTTTTTTAAACCAGGTGCATCTTCCCAAAGAATCCTGTCTCCAAACATGCCTAATACATTGGAGATGTGATTGGAGGTTGCAGTCAGATGATTTTTTTTTTTTATAACGATCCTCTTCCAACTGCATCTCCGTTGTAATTTAGGCATGTTGGTGGGAGCAGTCATATGGCTGAGTAAGTTAACCTTTAGTCATAAGCTAATTTAGTTTAATTTTAAAATAAAAATACAGTTGGACCAATGACTTTGAAACTACTCTTCTACAGTGACACAGTGATCTGCACTGAGATAATGCTAATTCTTTTTATTTATTGACTTAGCAATTTTCAAGGCGCCAAAATGGTGCAGATTTCTCCAGAAGAGTATTATGTGCATTAAAGATTTCTTTGTAGTCTTTAAGTGACCCTGTATAGTAATTTTCTTAGTTCTCCCCTTAAACATTGTTATACATTTTGAATTCAATCAGGTACTTGGCTATCCAAGCACTGAGGCACAAATCACAAAATATATTAAAATATTCTAGTGTTGAGAGTGGCCTACTGTGCACTTCTAGGTATTGCTTAAGCCAGTAAAGATAACTAACATGCTTGTCGCGAGGCACGGTGAATGCTGGGGCTAAGAAGTAGCAAACTTAATGATGTGTTATGTGTTGAGCATATTACTTTTCCCCCCATGGTGTCTGTAACAGTTTGGTCTGACAGTTCATTGGTACCAGCGAGTGTGACAGGGTGTGATGCTGTGAAGAAATTATAACCCAAACAAATAATGTTTAAATGGATAGCTGATCTTTATTGCTTTTGTTAAACAAAGTTATGATATATAAGAGGTAAGTTAAAAACAAATGTAACGATGGTCAGATAACTTAAAATGCTTTTAGTCAATGGTGTAGCTGGAGGGGGGGGGGTGAAAGGGGTGGTCCACACAGGCACACCTTTACATTGAGTTTTAATTGAAAAAAAAAGTGTTTTTTAAGGGTGTTCTTCATCTTCGTCCCATAGCATCTGTTCTTCCAGTCACATCTGTGCATGCCGCACAATTTGAAATACAGTACAGCATTTGTTTTGATCATTTTGCTGCCTGTCCTAAGTAAGGAGAGTTTTCATTTTCTTATTGCTGCTCATGTTTTTTGCTGGTTCTTATTTCTGCCTGCGAGTGCACTAGTGAATATATTTTGCTGATTGTTATTGCTGCCAGAGTGTTTAATTTGTTTTGCTGCTGGTTCTTATTGCTCTGTGTGTTGCTGGTTCTTATTGCTCTGTGTGTTGATGGTTCTTATTGCTCTGTGTGTTGCTGGGTTGATGGTTCTTATTGCTCTGTGTGTTGCTGGGGTGCTGGTTCTTATTGCTCTGTGTGTTGCTGGTTCTTATTGCTCTGTGTGTTGATGGTTCTTATTGCTCTGTGTGTTGCTGGGTTGATGGTTCTTATTGCTCTGTGTGTTGCTGGGTTGATGGTTCTTATTGTTCTGTGTGTTGATGGTTCTTATTGCTCTGAGTGTTGCTGGGTTGATGGTTCTTATTGCTCTGTGTGTTGATGGTTCTTATTGCTCCGCGTGTTGCTGGGTTGATGGTTCTTATTGCTCTGTGTGTTGCTGGGTCGATGGTTCTTATTGCTCTGTGTGTTGATGATTCTTATTGCTCTGTGTGTTGCTGGGTTGATGGTTCTTATTGCTCTGTGTGTTGATGGTTCTTATTGCTCTGCGTGTTGCTGGGTTGATGGTTCTTATTGCTCTGTGTGTTGCTGGGTCGATGGTTCTTATTGCTCTGTGTGTTGATGATTCTTATTGCTCTGTGTGTTGCTGGGTTGATGGTTCTTATTGCTCTGTGTGTTGCTGGGTTGATGGTTCTTATTGCTTTTTGTGTTGATGGTTCTTATTGCTCTGTGTGTTGCTGGGTTGATGGTTCTTATTGCTCTGTGTATTGCTAGGTTGATGGTTCTTATTGCTCTGTGTGTTGCTGGGTTGATGGTTCTTATTGCTCTGTGTGTTGCTGGGTTGATGCTTCTTACTGCTCTGTGTGTTGCTAGGTTGATGGTTCTTATTGCTCTCTGTGTTACTGGGTTGAAAGTCTGGAATGTCTGGCTCATACATTTGGTTTGTTCCTCTTAAAATTTGTGGTTTTCTGGCAAATCAGTGAGAATTTAATTCACCAAAATGAGATAGCCATTTAAGTTTCAGTCTTCGTACCTTCAGGAAACACATGGTAACACAAAACATGTTTTATTCTAGTAACTTTCTAAGATTATACAAGCAATGTTTAAAATTTGTCCATGGTTTTGGGCTTTTGACCCCCACCCCCCAATACATTTTGGCTTTTACCAGATTTCTTGTGCTGCAAAGTTGAGAGATTGAGTTGAGTGTCAAGTGAATTTTACAAGAAGCTGAGAGCTTTTGGGAAAGAGAAGTTCTGCTTATGCCCAGTTTGTATTGTTAGTAGCACAGCAGATAGTATACTTGCTTTTGATGCAGAAGGCTGTGGGTTCTAATCCTACAGTATGTAGATGGATTGCTGATACTGTACTATATTGTACTTTAAAGGGAGTGGATGCTACAGTCCTGTGTATATCCTCCTTTGGAGGAGATAACAGTTTCATCATTATTAGGTAATTAGTTTGCCATCCATTCCCTATTGCAATATTATTAGCTTATCATTTTTTTTAATGTAACATAGGCAATTTATTCTTCAAGGGCAACGGGTACTTTATTTGTAGATTAAACAATGAAATATAAAGTTGTTTGCTAGCAGCAACGTCTTCATTAGTTACAGATCTCTAATATGGATTTAGATGACTTTTACTTTTGCAGAGATTGTGCATATTTACTGATATTGGTGGGTTGTAATGACAGAAGTTTAAGTAGACTTTGATGATGGAAATGTTCTGAATTGGGCAGTTTTGTCATTGTTCCTTTATGGATTAAATGTTCAAAACAAATTTAAAACACACTCTAACAAGTGTGCTGTATTAAATAAGGAATATAATTTAATACAATCAAGAAGGTGAATCAAAGAACACATGTATGTTTGCATGCTCCTAAATATGTGTGCAAGGGGGCCTATGATTTGAAAACAACCCAAAGTTAAACTTTATCCATCACTGGCTAGATGCATTTTCTTTGAATGTGAGTTTCAATGCTGTTTCAATGAACGTGAGTTTAAAGGGCAGAGAAGTTTTAATGCTAAGTCTATTTTCAGTGTGTGACTGTTTTCCTTTGTTTAACTGATTTCTATTATCAGTGTTTGTGCTATAACATTTTAAAATAAATTTTTAAATGAAATCCATAATAGTAAATGTAGAAGTAAAGCATAGAGCAGTATGCACATTACAGTGTTTATGGTAAATGGGGAGAAATAGCCAAGTAATGGTACACTAGAATGACTGTGGGGGGGTGTGGTCTGTGTATCGGGGGGCCCATGTGACCATGATTTTTGTGAGGGGGGATGCAAACTCAAAGACAGTCCTGGGCAACACAAACTCTAGCTATACCACTGATTTTGGTTAAGTTATTAAGGCGCTATTGTAGAATATTGTGTCAGATATTTGAACTGAAGACCAAAAATGACAGCACTTTATATGCTTATGAATGTAAATGTGTCTCCCTATTTTTTTCTCAGTGGGGGATCTGCAGACCTAATGGTTCTTGTCTTCTGAACCGAAAATTTTAAATTTGTAACTGAATAAGAAAATAGATAGTTTGATGGTTTTGTTTGGGCTGAACTGCCTATTGATAGACTTTGTAACTGCAGTCAAAAACTGGCTACAGTGTCAATTAAATTCAGTTTTATTTGATCCTAAATAGGTTATGAGACACTCATACTGGCCGACTTTTCAACCAACAGCCCTGATCCATCCATTCACAGCCCTCTTTTTTTTTTCCCCACTTGTGCACAAGGCATCGGGTTGTCACTTCAGCAACAACCCTGGTGTCCTTAGCAAACTGAAATGATGATTAAAAATATAATTGAAATATAAAAGAAAAAAAATATATAATTGAAATAGATGCAAGGAAAAGAGACAACACGTGAAAAATAATAATAAAAATAACTTATATCCAGGCATGTCTAAGGGTCAGCTCCCGGTGTTTTCTCCCCTCTACCTGATGAATCTGGGCATCTTGGGGCAATGCAGCAATTGCCTCATGTACACAGACAACCCTCTCCTCCTACCACCCAACACTACAACCCGTGAGAGAAGCACTTATATAGCCAAACTGGAAGCAAAGCTCTCTTCACCCAAGACTGGACTAGACAGTCAAGAGGAGAAGGTAAACACTTGCACCACACCACACTCATCACATAGTCCCTCAAAACCTACACCATCAAAACACACTTATAAAATCAAAACGCACACCTACATTCACGAGAATTTCAAAAAAATCTACCCAAGCAACAGGGACCTCCAAAGCAGAAATGCAAGCAACCTCCACCCCCCAACACAACCCAAATGACACATAGCCCACAAACTCAGTGTGCCACTCAACCACAGCCCATAAGGCATAACAACGTACCCAACACTCTAGTCATAGGTGACTCTATAGTCAGGCACACTGATGTTCCACTCACCAGGCTAAACAAGTAGAAAGTTACTGTCAGCTGCCTGTCAGGTGCCAGGATCCGCCACATAATGCATGCACTCAGGTCACTCCACAACAAGTATAAATATGACTCTGTCATTGTCCATGTTGGTGTGAATGACCTGAGACGTACCTCCCTGGACTACATGAAAAGAGACATGGTGAAGCTGTCTGATCTTGTAGCCCAGGCAGGTATGACCCTAGCCCTGAGTAGCATGCTGCCATCACCCAGAATGATACCACAGTACAAGGACAAAATGATTGACTTCAACAATTGGCTAAGCTTCTGGTGTCATTCTAAGGGGATCCAGTATCTGTCTGCCTGGGATGACATGATCGACAAACCACGATGCTTTGCCAGAGATGGCCTGCACCTGTCACCCTTGGGATTCTGGATATTGGCTAAGGCTCTTGTCACCCCTATAGTGCCTTTTTTAGGCAAGATTCAAATGACAAATTCACCACCGTAACAGGTACAAGCAAGCAAAATCTGACGGTAATACTACTTAATGCTAGAAGTCTAAACCTCAAAATGCACTCACTCGAGGCACTCCTTAAAATGGAGAACATCGACATCTGTGCAGTAACGGAGACCTGGTTCAAGGTTCCAGAGAGCACCCCTGCACTATCAGGCTATAATTCATACCACACCTTTCGGCCACCTAACCTGGACTGAATCACTAAAGGTGAAGGCATGTCCCTATTCATTAAGGATATCCACATCTCCAGGCTAGTTGCTCAGCATAATGCATCCAAGATTATCCAAGTACAACTAACTCTGGGCAAGACCGCAATCCAAATTGTCGCTTGCTACAGATCCCCCACCATGCCCCAGGATTCCCACGCCTCATTTCTTGATACACTGGAAAATATTAGGGTACAACCTAACACCCTAATAATGGGTGATTTCAACTACACCACCATTAACTGGGGAAACTACTCATGTACCAACTCTTGTACTCAATGTTTTCTGGAATTCATAAATTCCAATACCTTGGATCAACTTATCCACACTGCCACCAGGGGCAGCAATGTCCTAGACCTGGTCATTACCAACATGGGCAACTGGTGTTCCACAACAGAGGTCAATTCCTCGTTGGTCAGATCCGACCACAAGCAAATCACCCTAGACATCCGCATCTAACCCCCACCTCCCATTAGGGAAACCACCATAAAACATTTCTCCAAAGCCAACTTTACGCTTCTTAAGACAAAAGTGGCAAACTTCACGACACCCATGCTGATGGACAATAGAGGTACAACTGCTGAATCCTATACAATTGCACTTTATAAGCAGTTACACGAGTGCATGGATCGTGCAATCCCTAACAGAACCAAGATGCTATCCTCCAAAAAAGGAAGCCAATCTGGTGGTCCCCTGCCATAAACAAACTCTACAATAGAAGAAAGAAACTGTTGCAAAAAAAGAGTAAAATCCCATGAGTGGAGGAACTCCGGTCAGCCTCAGTAAGAAGCTGAGATCCCTCATAAAATCCTCCAAAGCTAGTTACGAAAACAAAATTGCCACTGATTCTAAAGACAACCACAAAGCATTCTATAGCTATGTCAAGAATCTCAATGGCAACACTCAGATCTGCTCTGAGTTACAGCACAATGGCACTAAATATACAGAACCAACTGATATTGCCAGCATCCTGGCAGATAGGTTCAGTACTAACTTTACCCCTCTCTCATCCCCTAAAGGGCCCATTTCTATACTGGAAGAATGCAAAGTTCCTCTAATCATGGCTGCACAGGTAAAAAACACACTCTCCAAAGCCAAGAACACAGCATCCATGGGACCTGACAACATCCACATGTTCTACATGAACTACAGAATGAACTGGCACCCCACCTAAGTACCATGTTCAATCATAGCCTCACCTCAGGTTTTGTGCCTACTGAATGGTGCACAGCAACAGTTATCCCACTCCACAAAGGGGGAGCCACCATGGACCCCGGGAACTACCGCCCCATTAGCCTGATGAGCCTGGTCTGCAAGGCTTTGGAATGTATCATCATGGAACTTATAAACAATGACATTGATAATCTCCAAACTCTGGACCCAACCCAGTTCGGGTTTGTAAAAGGCAGATCACGTCTCCTAAACCTGATAGACTTCTTTGAAGCTGTCACCAAAGCCATAGATGAGGGTAAGGTAGTTCACACAGCCTATCTAGATCTCGCCAAGGCTTTCAACACCATCCCTCACTCTGGAATTATAGATAAACTCACTAAACTAGGTATAAATCCCTATGTCACAAGATGGGTTGCCAACTGGCTCACTGACAGAACCCACACTGTGAAAGTAGCAGGCTCTAAATCCAACTTCAGACCAGTGACAAGTGGAGTACCACAGAGTTCAGTCCTATGTCCTCTCCTGTTTGGTATCTACTTCTCTGAAGCACAGGGTAACACAGAAGGTCTTTGGCTAACAAAGTTCACAGATGACTGCAAACTAGGAGCCATAATCAAAACTCCTAATGATGTGGACATCCTACAAAAGGGCCTCACTGAGACAGATGCCTGGTGTCAAAGCCATGGCCTCAAGCTCAATGCCAAAAAGTGCATTGTCATCCCTTTCGGTAAAAACTCTTTACCCATGAACTACCACATAGTCAGGAAATCCTTCTATGTGGCACACCTCATCACAAAAGGTTTCTTATTCATCACTCATTAGACCCATTATAGAGTACAACGCCCCTTTTGGTATGTAGTTCACAAGACATCTACAACAACTGGAAAGGCTACAAAAATACCTCACAAAGAGGATTACCGGCCTCAAAAAGATGCCCTATGAAGACCGTCTCAAAAAACTCCAGCTTTACTCTGTCGCATATTGCCTACTCAGAGGCGATCTCAGCCTAACATACAAAGCTATGTCAAACCCAGAGCTGTTGGACATGCTCCACTTAAAGAAATCCCAGTCCCTCCGAGCTACATGCTCCAGGGACCTAAACCTTGTCACCACAATAAACAGAATATGCTGGAGGGATAGATTCCTGTCCTAGAGACTTCCCATACTCTGGAACAAACTACCTATCTATATCAAACAAAGCTCCTCATTAGCACTCTTCAAGAAAAAAATCTTGATGATTGGATGGGAGATAGGAAATTCACCCCGGGGATCACTTCTGTGGCTCTGCTTGACAGGGCCACAGAAAAATAATTTTCTTGTGTGGCAAAAGCCAGGGTACCATTTGGCTAGGCTTATATAGGCCCTAGGGCTAATAGCCTAGTACCTACCTATGAACCTATAAGAGCGGTATGCACAGCAGCCAGTAACAAGTGACAGTGAACATGTTTTTTTAATCGGTCGTGTTTGGTTTAAAGTTTCTAGGTAACTCAAGAATGTTTATGTGCATACATGTAGCTCTCCTTAATGTGAAAGTTTTACTAACAGCTGCATCTAGAAAGCTCACATCATGGTTAATAATGCTGTAATTAAGAGTATATTGATGAATTGACATGAGTCTATATTTACAACAGATGTTTGTTAAAAATGTCATTATTAAATGTGTGACAGACCCTTTTAATGTGGAACATGCAGTTTAAATGAAGTACGTTTGGGAGGTTTATGTTGGGAAGGAACTGGAAAGAAAATGACACTTTCATTACACCAAAGGAGAAAATTGAAGCTGAGTAGCTGGTTGAGATTTGTAGATGTCTTGAGGATGGTAACAAAGGCAGAGTTGCAAGAATAGATGGAGGATGGGTAAAAAAGGCAAAAGTTTTATTGCTTTGGAAAATAAAGGTGATTGATATCCTCACTGGCATGGATTTTGTCCTGTGTAGTAGTTCCAGTTATAGAGAATGCTTCTGTATTGGTAAGGAGCTTCTGTGATGGATGCCACATATGAGGTGAATATTTTGTGCTTCTGAGTGCTTGAATGTGTTTTTTGATAATGCAGAGGTGAGTTATGGAAAAGGTGGTTGTATATGTGAGTTGATAGAAGCTTAATCAGTGACTGATAATCATTTATGGTACTTAAGCATTTGGGAGTACATTTACCATTCAAAGTAAGAAATGTAGAATGCTTCGATGGTAGTCTAGAGCTCATGTGATGAATGGTATGTCTGAGGTGAGCATGCTGTGGCTTTAGGTGAGATTCTGTCCTTTTTAATAGTGCATAGGAGCTAGCTGAGCAATAGTCATGGAACAGGAGGTTTGCATATCAGGACTGATAGGAGCTTAATCTGTGGTTGGTATTCATTTTATGGTTGTTAGGCATTTGGGCGTACATTTAACATACAGAGTAAGAGATTCAGTTTTGAACTGTTTGAGGGCACCTATTGGAATGTGTAGCAGAGAGAATGAGCCAGGGAAAGGTTTGACACATTGGGCAATAATTTTATTTTGCTTTCTTGGCTAAAAATGTGTTTTATGGCATAACCTGCTTTCATTTGTTGATTTATGTGGGTGGTAAATATCAATGATGCATCTGTCCAGAGGCTGAACTGTTGTTACTAATGGTGTAAACTGTTTCATTTGGTTACTAAGCCAGAAGATATAGCAAACCTACTGGCTGATTAAATTCAGCTCCACCTTTACCCCTCTCTCCCACTTAACCTTCCCTCAGAAATACCATCTAATATAACCCCCCCCCCCCTATCACTAGGGAGCAGGTCCTTGAGGCCAAGAACACTGCATCAATGGGTCCAGACAATATCTCAGTTGTTGTCTTTTGGCTTTTCCCGGTTAGGGGTCACCACAATGGAACTCCAGTCCACTAATGATTGGCAGTAGATTTTTACGAAAGCTGAGGTGCCAGCTCGACGTTCAACCTTCAATGAAGGCACGCCCGTTTACATCTCTGTATGCCTTCTAAATAGCAGGAAACTGACCTGCCAGAGCCTCTGGAATTGCTATTTAACTATAGCTTCCAAACAGGCTTTTTGCCGCATGAATGGAGAACAGCAAATCCATCCCTCTGCACAAAGGTAGGCCATCTACAGACCCTGAAAACTACAGACCCATAAGCCTCACTAGTTTTGTATGTAAAGCCATGAGAAGAATTATCATAGAAATGATCAATAGTGATACAGTAAACCTCCAAACACTGGATCAAACCCAGTTTGGTTTCGTCAAGGGCAGATTATGCCTACAGAACCTGGTAGACTTCTTTGACAAGGTCACCAAAGCAATGGATGAGGGCAAAATGGTTCACATTGCCTACCTTGACCTGGCTAGGGCATTTGACGCAATATCCCACTTGGGCATTGCTGACAAACTCAAAAGGTTGGGTACAAACTCGTATGTCACCCAGTGGATAGCCAAATGGCTCACAGACAGGACCCAGGAAGTTAGAATTGGGGAACCCACCTCTACAAAGAGGCCAGTCACAAGTGGAGTCCCTCAGGGATCAGTCCGTGGACCACTCCTTTTTGGCATTTACTTCTCTGAAGTCAAGGCCAATGCCAGTGGTCTCTGGCTGATAAAATTTGCAGATGGTTGCAAATTAGGAGCTGCCATTGACTCTCCAGGTGGGGTTGACACAGACAAATAACTGGTCTCAGAGCCACGGACTAAAACTAAATGCCAAGAAATGCATAATAGTATCCTTCAGGAAGTCATCCACCCTTGGTAACTATCATATTGACAACATACCCCTTAAAGTTGACCCAGTAGTCAGGGACGTGGGGACATGCATGCATAGTAATCTAGCCTTTGACTGTCATGTGTCTACAGTAGTGAGGAAATCCTATGCTGAGCAACTTATAAACAAAGGTATGGCATCTAAGTCCAAGGAAGTCATTGTTCCACTGTATTTGGCATTCATAAGACCTGTCAACTACAGTACCCTCTTTGGTATGTACCTAACTAGGTCATACCTCTCAACCTCTTAGAGCAAGAAATCTGAAAGAAAGGCATTTATAAAAGTGGGACAAAGGCCCAAAAGTAGGGACAATTTTTAAATATTGCTCTTACAAACTTAGAAAGTTAGTAGAACAACAGGTTTTGTATTAGCATGAATTTTCTGAAGGGTGTGAAGTCTGAAACGCAAATGTCATTATTTTCTAACATCAGTCTTTAGTGATTTGCTGCTAATTTGCCAGAAAACCACAATTTTATAAAAAACAGACAAGAAATATGAGGCAAAAATCTGGACATTCTGGAAAAAATTGTACTATTGAGAGAGATGCCAGGCATATCCAACTACTGGAACGTCCACAGAGGTTCCTCACTAAAAAATACAGGGCTTAAGTAAAATGTCCTGTGCAGACTGCCTTAAGGCTCCATCCCTGTATTCTGTCTCTTATATGCTTTTGAGGTGAAATCTATTCCTGATATGCAGGGCATTGTCAGACCCCACTGTGCTGGACCTCCTGCTTATCCACAAAACAAACAGTACCAGAATTACCTATTCTAAAGACTTAAACCTTAATTGGATCTGCTGGAGAGACAGGTATGTAGCCCAGAGATTACCCAGCCTGTACAAGTGCTGTGTGCTGCACAGGAATTACCTGTTTCTTCTGCCATATCAACAGCAAAATCATATGCAACTGAATGTACATTGATGTCTTTCCACATGTCAGAGCTTCTTTATGGTCTTTTCACAACCAGCAAACCTAGTGTCCCACTTGCTCGCTTCCACCCCGGAAGTCAACTAACCAGACTGCACTCTCCCTGTTTGCAAATTCCTGGATCCACCACTGACATGTAACCTCTCTAATTCTGCAATAACAATGGTATTTGACTGAAGTGTACACAGATTGCTGTCAAATGCATAGTTACATTCATTCAGCCTCGATGGTTCTGCATTAACAATGCTAGATGAATGAAGGGTTGAAAGTCTGCTGTAATCTGCACTTGATGCATTCTTTTCTTTTCTTTCCAGTGGTATTCTGTTTCATAAAAGTGTTTGATGGCTGCAAAGTGCCACTCTGTTGTGCCCCCCCCCACCTGGATTCAGATCTTATACCTCCTGAGCACCATATCTAGGAATAGGTGTTTAGTGCATCAATGAAATGCTCACTTCCATTCATTTCACTCTACTGCACAATAAATGTGATGCACTGATAAATTGAAATGATACTAAGTTCATGAACTTTAATTGTACTTTGACCTAGGAATGGGGTCCATTCTCATCATGGAATTAGAAACCCATAAGACTTGACGATATTAAACCTAGACAAACAGGAGGAATGCAACAGATTGATCCCAGTTTTTACCATCCTGTTATATGTCCTTCTTTAACACAGAGTTCATTAAATACCACAAATGCTAGTATCATCTCTGAGCAGACAATGCTCTTTTTGATTGGATACACCTTTTGTGACTGAAAGTTGTTGTCTACAAGTAAAAGATGTGATGACTTGGATTGTGCTATCCTAAACAAAACCAAGACTCACTCCTCCAAAAAAAGGAAACCAGTCTGGTGGACCCCTGCCATAAACAAGCTATACAATAGAAGGAGGAAACTAGTACAGAAAAGAGTAAAATCCCAAGAAGGGAAGACATCCCTGATCAGTATCAACAAGAAACTACGATCCCTCATAAAATCATCCAAGGCTAGCTTCGAAAGAAAAATTGCCATGGACTCCAAAGATAACCACAAGGCATTCTTTAGCTATGTCAAGAATCAAAGTGGCAATTCTCAGATCTGCTCGGAGTTAGTGCAGAATGGCACAAAATACACTGAACCAACTGATATAGCCAACATCCTGGCAGGACCGGTTCAGTGCAAACTTCACCTCCGTCTCACCCCCAAAAGGGCCCATAACTATACCAGAAGAAGGTAGTGCCCCTGAAATCACAGACACTCAGGTTAAAACAGCCCTCTCCAAAGCCAAAAACACAGCATCAATGGGACCAGACGGTGTCCCAGGCTGCATCCTACACGAGCTCAAAGATGAACTAACCCCTCACCTAAACATACTGTTTAAATTCAGCCTCTCCACAGGCTATGTGCCCACAGAGTGGCGTACAGTAATGGTTATTCTGCTCCACAAAGGTGGAGCCACAACGGACCCTGGGAAATATCACCCTATAAGCCTGGCTAGCTTGGTCTACAAAGCTATGGAGTGCATCATCATGGATCTCATTAACAGAGACATTGGGAACCTCCAAACAGGACCATACCCAGTTCTGCTTTAAGGGCAGATCATGCCTCCTAAACCTGATGGACTTCTTTGGGACAGTTACCAAGGCTATAGATGAGGGAAAGGTGGTCCACACAGCCTACCTGGACCTCGCAAAGGCCTTCAACACCATTCCCCACTCAGGTATTATAGACAAGCTCACCAGCCTAAACATAAATGTCTACGTCATGAGATGGGTTGCCAACTGGCTCACGGACAAAACCCACATGGTAAGAGTTGTGGGAGCTTGGTCTAACTCTAAACCAGTTACAAGTGGCATCCCCCAGGGCTCAGTCCTAGGACCCCTCCTGTTCGGCATATACTTCTCAGAAGTACAGGCAAGCACAGGAGGACTATGGCTGACCAAGTTTGCAGACTACTGCAAACTAGGGACTATAACTGACTCTCCGGCTGACACAGACATCCTCCAAAAGGGTCTCACTGAGACAGATACCCGGTGTCAAAAACCATGGCCTCAGGCTAAATGCCAAAAAGTGCATAGTCATCTCCTTTGGAAAAAAAGTACCCAAAAACTACCACATAGGGGGTAGCCACTTAAATACAGAAGATGTAACAAGGGATCTGGGGACCCAAGTAGATAGTAACCTCTCCTTTGATAATCACATTGACAAAGTGGTTAGAAAATTCTTCTATGTGGCCCACCTAATCACAAAAGGGTTTGCCTCCAGATCGAAAGAGGTCATTGGGCCCTTCTACGCATCACTCATCAGACCCATCATAGAGTAGAATGCCCTATTTGGGATGTACCTTACAAGACACCTGCAACAACTGGAAAGACCACAGAAGTACCTCACCAAGAGGATCACTAGCCTCCTGCAGATGCCCTATGCAGCTCGACTGAAGAAACTCCAGCTGTACTCTGTTGCATACCGTCTACTCAGAGGTGATCTCTGCCTGACATAGAAGGCCATGTCCCACCCAGAATTCATGGACATGCTCCACCTAAATAAAACCATATCCCTTTGAGCCCACACGCTCCAGGGATCTAAACCTCACCACAACAGTAAATAGGACGTGCTGGCGAGATAGATTCCTGTCCCAGAGACTTCCCATGCTCTGGAACAAGATTCCAGTCTACATTAGGCAGAGCTCCTCGCTTACCCTTTTCAAGAGAAACCTTGATGAGTGGATGGGAAACAGTTTACCCCAGGGATCACTTCAATGGCTCTGCTGGACAGAGGCACAGGGAACTAATCTTAATGGGACAGCGAAAGCCAACACATTCTGGCTAGGCTTATAAATGCCTTCAGGCAGATAGCGTAGTACCTACCGATGAACCTATGAAATGTAGAATGAGGAAACTCACATCTGTTAGTACTGCAGATGTGACGCTATCAGTACAACCTCTACTATACAGTACAGGAAGCATTTATCTCTGCATTCGGCTGTCTGTTTTACATGGTTTACTTTGAAAATTACGAGTACAGATTTGACGAAAATAGGAATGTTGAACCACAGTTGGATGATTCCTGTTTTCACCGACCTGCACTGTTGAGAGTTTGCAGTTTAATGAATGCCACTGTGCATTCACACATATGTAATCGGAGTTATGACTACAGATCACGGTACAGTGGGGATCAGGAAATTACCCTTTTCTCCGCTGTAGTGTGATCTCAGAGTTGGAATATATTATTTACAGGGGGTGTGGGGGATGCAGCAAAAACATTACTTTACATGATATGCAGCAGTGATGTGCAACACAGAATGTCAGAAGTGTGAACTTGAATTTTTGCTATATGCACTTCGACATTCTGTCCTAATTAATATGCTGCACGTCGCACATCTGAATTGAAGATGTGAATGGATTTTGTTCTGTGCTTCGATATTCTCATAGTAAACCATTTTACATATGGGTTATAATATTCCCTGCAACGTTTTACAATGAATGCCAAAGACTAAGTCATATAAGCCTACTGAAAGAGGGAACATGTTGAAATTTCTGTTCTAGATTTGAGTCACATGATGTAGAGGATACGATCTGTCGTCTGACTGTTGTATTATTAAAATGCAAATACATATTTTTTAGAAACTTTGCTGATTAATGAGTTACTGCTTCTTGCAACCAAAGAACAGATATTTCAGCTGGCAGAATATTCACTCCCTACCTCATTCAGGACCTGAGGACCCTTCCAGTGTTGATATACGTTTGCACCTAGAACTACAGAAGAGGTCTATTCTGTCCTGAGTATATCATTCATCAAATTAAATAAAAACTGAAACACACTTTATAACTGAAATCTCATCGACTACATAAGCCATTAATGAAGAAAACAATCACCTCACACCTAACTGACAAAGCAAACCCAAGATAATTCCTTCTCTGAGAATTTGCTTTAGTGATCTGTACACAAACAAAAAAAAAGACAAAAAAATATCCCAGTCGTCCAACAATAGACACTACATAAATACAAAAAAAGGACCCCCAAAAAACTGCTTCTAGAACTACAGTAAAACCACCATTCTAAACTATCTTACATGGTGGTGTCTTAACTTGCCACACCTCCTAACTCCTAACTTGAGGGCTTTGCCCCCATGCCCCCCTTGCTAATATATACTAACTCAATATCACACAACCACAATGAAATGTAATATACATTAAACTGCTGTAGTTGTTCAAACCAAGCTTGACTATAGCTCATATCGGCTTACAATAATTTTGTCTGTTTGTGAAACCATGGACATCTCTTGGCAGACTGCCCTGAAACCTCTATCCTGATGCAGGTTCCTTGCTAGAGAATTTTGATAGGGGCAGTCAAGAAGGAGTGTGGCTGAGGAGTTTACACTTACCTACACAGACCCCTAAATAAAGCGATAAGAACGTGACAGTAAACAGTGTACAGTTCATTTGAGGGGGCACTTTGAAAGTCTTTAAAAGATAGACTGACAGCATGTTTTTTTTTGGGGGGGGAGACATGTACTGCAACCCATATCCTTGCCAAACAAACTCCACCTCCCACCTTTAGGCAGTGTGTCTAGATACCCATCTACTAGGTGAGTTGGTATGTAAAGTGCCTATATCTGAGTCTGCAGTGCCAGATACCTGATCCTTATGACTCCCAATAACCAAGTGTAACATTTGTCAGACAATATTCATAATATTAATTATTGAGCTCAATTACAAAATAGAATTCATCTGTGTTTCTGAGATAGTGATAAATGCATAGAAAAGTTATATAACTGAGGATTTTGTTAAATGATTGCCCATATTTTACCCCTCTAACACTCCAAGTATCCTTTACCCTTGTCTTGTCTTCTTGTTTAAAAAAATGTATTAAAAATAAAGAGGCAAACTAGCAATAGTATACCAAATAACGGAAGGTAAAGATATAATTAACAGTGTAGCTAATGTAAATAACTAAAAATGCTAATTTGTAATATGTATATCATTCTAATCAACAATACAAAAACAGTTGATTGACAGGTAAGTAATTGTAAAAACACTATGTTCATCTAAATGCAAAGAAAATAAATGTACTATTTAATACAAAATAGATCATAAACAACAGTAAGTTATTATAACAAGCTAATAAAATTTAATTTCTGACATTTCTTTAAAATTTAACAAATAATTGAGGTGTATATGAAAATACAAACATATGTGCAGTATTTGCTGATTATATGTTCATTTTCTTGTTGTGAGTTATGATGTGCAGAAGCCTCTTTATAAATTCTTTGTCTCTGCTGGCTGCTGGCCTTGTGGTCTCATTGCCAGTGCGTGTCTGGAACAATTCCAACATAGATCCTTGATTTCTCTCTGGCCTGTCCAGACTTTGTTCATGGTGCATTATCTTCAAATCCACATCTTGATGACTGACCTGCAGTTCTGAACCTAGTCTGGAGTTTGGAGAAATGCATTTGTACAAGAAAGTATTAAGGAGGAATCCTAATCAGTAACATATTTCTGGCACTTGCATTTCATTTTCCTGTGGTTTTACATTTGGAAATCAAAACAATTACAGAAATGGTTCTGCTATTAACATTATTATACTGCTCACAATATTTTCATTGTGTAGTAATACCTTCTAAGGGATAAAACAGAACTTGCTAATGTCTCACTGCTGTACAAGATGACATCCACATCTGGCTTTATTTGCTATGGATCATGAAATTCTCAGCTGGTTGTTTCATATGAAAACATAAAGAGATTGACAGAGGAAATGTTAAGGCATACGGATTTGGTTCTGTTGGTGTAGCTGTTATACTTGGTCTTACCATGTCTGTGGGCAGTGCCTTCTTTGATTTTCTTCAGACACTGTTGAGGCTTTAAAATGATACAATACATAATGATTAGTATTCAAAAGCATGCATACTGACTGAACACCCAATCAGTGTGCCTATTGTAAAGCAAGCACATCCCAATAGAAAGAAGTCTGTCCACTAAATTCTTCCTGAGCTGCCAGCTTTCTATTGGAATATGCTCTCTAATGCCACCTGAAAGATATTTTAAGAGGGACAGTGCTAAATATGAAAAAAAAGTGAAGTTCTGTGAAACCGTGTATAGTTGGGAAGTATGGCTACTGACAGTATGATCGGTCATACTGCTGGTTTCCATTTCTCTCTACTATCCAGTTTTGCAGAACACCCCGGATTTTCCTCATATTTTTGTCACATCCCTTGTAAAATCTTTGTTTTTCTACAAATACTCTTAAAAAACATAAAGCAAAAGGCAAACAGAGATATTCTCTTCCCCATCTACCCTATGGCCCTGTATTGATGTACTGTGCAAGCGTGCGCACGTACGTGGCTTACTTATGCACAGTACATCACTACGGAGTAGAGGAAGCAGAAGAACACTAAAGCGCTGTTATAGAATTAAATTATTTAAGAAACGTAAGCTAATATTATTGTATAATAGCAACAATCCACTCTTGGGTGTGGGTATCCCAGGATTTGCCCTCACCCATTTGTGGATTACTGCTTAACTATATCACTGCTTACAGCAATCATTTTCAGAGCATCTCTGTGAAAATTATTGGTTTAACTTCTAACAGGTGCTATTTATTTACCCTTCTGTCTGAATCTTCCTGTTTAATTACGCTTCTCTCACATGTCATTTGACAGTGACATATTTTCAAAGCAAATACCTTATTTCTCTCCTCTGTCACACTGTACACATGGTTAGTTTTCTATGTTTGTAGTACCAAAGCCTTTCTATTATAAGTTTGATTTTCTTTTTTGCATTGATATGGGTATTTTCTTGATATTTTGCTACCTTTCATCTTCCTAGCCAGTGTCTCCTTTTCCCTGATCACAGGCTTAGTTTCTTTGTTTTAATCCTGGATGTTGTCTTCCCCACATTTTGTTTATGTACTGATGTAACAGTGCCTTTAGTTTTGCACAGTTGTCCAGTGTCATCAATTCAAACCATTCCCAAGACCTTGAATATACATTTTTTGCTAAATGTTTACATAACATAATAACTTAATGATTAGCTGCAAACAACTGGGGGGAAGTTATGTTCTTACTTAAAAGTGGCATGTGGTGGTGATACACACATTGCTTTTTTTAATCATCATGGATTTCAGCAAAACTCAGTTAAGGTAATTTTTATAATGTACCCTGAGGTTTTCTGATTATGGTGTATATCATAATAATTAAAGGGGTTCATGGGCATTGTGGGAGCCCCCCCAATCACCCAAGCTCTTTGTTTTGGTCCAGTTCAAGTTAAAAGGGGTAGCTCAACCAGGCTTCAATGAAACCAATATTAGATTCACAAACCATATTAGCATATAAGCTACATGTTCTTGTATGTCAGCTTACCCTGCAAACAATAGAAAAAATATGATCAGGTTGAAAGAAGCCGGTCAAATAATGTGAAAAATGTTGCAGTTTGCTCAAGCTTCTAATACTAATTGTTGTGCTAATAGTAGAGAAATGTTTTAAACAAATTCAGACTTAAGTGTTTATAATCTTTGGTGCACTGAACATAATAATAATAATAATACTATAATACAGGGCAGAAAAAAACAGAGCTGTACTGATTTTAGGCAGTTGGTGCAGAGGGTTAAGGCTGTGTACTGCAGTTTCTGTGGTTAAGGGTTTGATTCCTTCAACTCTCACTTGCTTACTGTATGTCCTTGAGCAAGTAACTTGACCCTACATTGTTTCTTTGTTGCCCCTGAAAAGGAACTGTGTGTCCAGTGGGCCTACTTGGTTAATAAATGGATAATAATTATTACTATTATTATTATAAAGTTCATTTCTGATATGTATTTTTTATTACATTTGTTTGCTTATTACATTTATTAACTGGGAATGTTCAACAGGGAAGTTTCATAAGTTCATAGTAAGCATTAGACTGGCTTCCCTTGCAGGCCATTTTAATTCTAGCCTAGTTTGCTTTTTGGGCTTGAAATAACCTATCCCATTTGGTTATAGATTGGCCTTACCCATCCCATGCTTGATAATTATACATATATATATTATCCCTAATAAGAATAACTGGGCTCATACCATGGATGATTTGAGGGGACCCATGCATGGGATAAAGCATTTATAAGCTACCTCTGTCCATTACTAGTACAGGGGGCAGTCCTGGTGTAAATCTTTTGTTTCCCATCCATAGATCTAAGTTGCGCTTAAAAAAAGGACAGGGATGAACCTTGTTTTATGTGGATGGTGAGTCTGTTCCACAGCAGAGGTATCCTGTATGAGATATACCTGTCCCTCTAAACCATTTCGTTGATGTTGCAGAAGAAGTTTAGAACCCTAGACTGAGTATTCCTGATGCCATTTGACTTGCTGATGTGCAGTAAATCTATAAGTAATGGGTTGGAGGATGCCTTGCATGCCAGACATAGGTTACCTCTTAGCAGTCTGTAGGATACAGAGTATAGTGACAGGGCTTTCAGTCTCAACATGTGGGACATGTTATTTAGGTCTTGTATCCTTTTAGTAAGGTACCTCTGTGGATGTTTCAGTTTTTGCATGAACAAGAAGACTGTATGTGACTTTGAGTAAATGGCGCAAGCTCTCAGGTATATAGTGAGCTAAACTAATATGTTAATAATACTGTATGCAAGTTTCCTGTAGTATATAGTTAGTGCATGCTCTGTGAGCTTGCCTTGTAAATAAGGCTGGGATTTATAGAAGGATTGTGCAATGAAAAGCACAAAATTGCAAGGCTAGTGGCAATGTGCAGGGTGTTGGCAAATATGCAATCCAGACACCATTTGGTTGAAAGTAAAATGGCAAAAACTGCATGATATGCAGTGTGTAGAAATGATTGCATAATGGCAAGTAAATAAGAAATATATTGATTCAGAGATGATCAAAATGGTGGCTATGCATGTTAACACCCACCCACTTACTTATGAAGAGACTTCCATAAGTGAAATTAATATACCCTATTATAGGATTGACATGATGTTAGAAGATCTTTTGTCTAATGAGTAGGTTACTTTGGGTGAACATGACTTTCTTAGGATGACCCATCCCAGGACCCCCACCATGTTTGGCATCCTAAAGATTCATAAAAGCACTGCCGACCATCCCTTGAGACCTATAGTGGATACAAAGGCATCCAAGATGTTTCCCCTGGCTAAGTATGTAGAGCATCATTCTAAAGAGGTTTTGGATAGCCATTCATACCTATTTAAGGACTCTTGAGACTTTCTGGCTAAGGTTCATAGGTAGGTACTAGGTTATCGGCCCTGGGGCCTATACAAGCCCAGCCAAAAAGGTACCCTGGCTTTTGCCACCCAAGAAAATTGTTTTGTTGTGCCACTGTTGAGCAGAGCCACAGAGGTGATCCTCGGGGTGAATTTCCTATTTCCCATCCAATCATCAAGATTTTTCTTGAAGAGTGCTAATGAGGAGCTTTGTTTGATATAGATAGGTAGTTTATTCCAGAGTATGGGAAGTTTCTGGGACAGGAATCTATCCCTCTGGCATGTTCTGTTTATTGTGGTGACAAGGTTTAGGTTCCTAGAGCGTGTAGCTTGGAGGGATTGGGATTTCTTTAAGTGGAGCATGTCCAACAGCTCTGGGTTTGACATAGCTTTGTATGTTAGGCAGAGATCACCTCTGAGTAGGCGATATGTGATGGAGTAAAGCTGGAGTTTTTTGAGACGGTCTGCGTAGGGCATCTGTTTGAGGCCGGTAATCCTCTTTGTGAGGTATTTCTGCGGCCTTTCCAGTTGTTGTAGATGTCTTGTGAGGTACATACCAAAAGGGGCATTGTACTCTATAATGGGTCTAATGAGTGATGAGTAGAGGGGAACAGTGACCTCTTTTTTCCTGGATGAGAAACCTTTTTTGATGAGGTGTGCCATGTAGAAGGATTTCCTGACCACTGTGGTGATGTGATTATCAAAGGAGAGACTACTGTCCACCTGTGTCCCAAGGTCTCTTATCACACTTTCGGTGTTAAGTATACTACCACCTATGCTGTAGTTCATGGGTACAGAGTTTTTACCAAAGGGGATGACAATGCACTTTTTGGCATTGAGCTTGAGGCCATGGCTTTGACACCAGGCATCTGTCTCAGTGAGGCCCTTTTGTAGGATGTCCACATCATTAGGAGTTTTGATTATGGCTCCTAGTTTGCAGTCATCTGTGAACTTTGTTAGTCAAAGACCTTCTGTGTTAGCCTGTACTTCAGAGAAGTAGATACCAAAGAGGAGAGGACCCAGGACTGAACCCTGCGGTACTCCACTTGTCACTGGTCTGAAGTCGGATTTGGAGTCTACTACTTTCACAGTGTGGGTTCTGTCAGTGAGCCAGTCTTGTGACATAGGGATTAATACCTAGTTTAGTGAGTTTATCTATAATTCCAGAGTGGAGGATGGTGTCTAATGACTTATATTCTGATTACTTTAATTTTTGTTAGCATAGATGTACAAGATCTTTTCTCAGTCATTCCCCATGAGGACGAGTTAGAGTGGCTCTATGAGTTTTTGTGAATTAATTCTGATCTTGAACACACCAAAGTACTTGCCCTTAGAATTCTTATGGAGATTGTACTTGAGAACAACTTCATTGTTTTTGAGAATCAGTTATTTAGACAAAGGGTTGTACAGCAAAGGTGGCTGCTTTTGTCCCTGTCTTCACCAATGTTGTTTTGGAACACTGGGAAACACTGTTTTTTTTACATCTGAATACAAGGTCTGTTGATCCCTTTGTGGTCATTTTTTGGATGGCATAATCATCTTTTGGAGAGATACCAGAGATAGGTTGGTCCATTTTTTCCAGTTTATAAATAGCACCACTCGCATCCTGAAGTTTACTAAGGAGGTGCAACATGATAGGGTTAATTATTTGGATGTTTCTATCATGAAGGATAGATCGCTACAAAGATTTGAGTCTGCACTCTACAGCAAACCCACATATTCCAATTCCTTATTACATTTCGATAGCTGGCATCCTCTTCACCAAAAGAAGTCATTGATGAAGGGTCAGTGTGTCAGATTGGCTCGTATGATTAGCAATGACACCACTTTTCAAGAGGAATGTAATAAACTGTGGGGAATGTTAGAAAGGTGGGATTACCATGAACTGTTCTTAAATAAATATTTCAGGGAAGTTGAGAGAAAGAGACATCAGGGATACTTCTCTCCCTTGTTAGGGACTATGAACAGTAACTCATGCAACCCAATGAGTGGAGCCACTGTAGTTTATGAAACACAAGTACATTTTCGGAAAGCCCTGGTGTTACCTTACAACTTGCACTTTGAAGGGATTTGGAGTATTATTTGTAAGAACTGATACCTTTTTGGGGTAGAGCATGCGTATTATAACAAAGTGAGCTAAGGTCCAGTAGTTGTTTAGAAGAAGGACATGTGTTTTAAAACTCTGTTGGAGAGACCCCCTATTGTCAAGTCCAAGGATGGTATGGTTAAATGTGGCCACTGTTTACAATGTAGATTCATTCTTGAAGCATCTGATTTACATCTTGAGAGCTTCAGGACTATTAAACTTGCATGCAGGTAGCATTGTGAGAGCAAATGAATAGTTTATGTGGTGAGGTATCAGTGTTGATGTTTTTATACAGGAAAAACAAAGAGGTCACAGAAGAACAAGATTTAGCATCATTCACTTAAATACATTCCTACTGACCACATTTCCCTGGTATCCAGGGGAGGGTCCTCTGATTTATATCTTGAGTATAAGGAACTTAGATGGCAGATGAAATGTAATGCCACTATTTTTCCAGGAGTGAATGACATGGTGTCAATTAGCAGCGTATTGAAGCTGAAGGCTATGTTTGCTGTTCAGGGACTAGTGCATTGTTGACATTTAACTTAGATTGTTTTTATCTTGGGCAAATAAGTATGCTTATTCGAGTTGTGTTTTATTTCATATAGATTTTTTGAATCATTCTTTCGTATTTTTTTTATACTGTTACAAGTGCTTTTGTTTATTTTCTCATGTCTCCCTTCTTTTAAAATTTGACAACTAAGTTTTAATTGTGTAAGTCGTGGATTTTTAGTGCTATAAAAGGGTGAGGTTTCATGGGATGGGTATTCTGAAGAAGTCCATTGTACCTAGGACTAAAGCGGTTTCAATAAAGCGAGGTGCTACTTTCACATACAGTAGTTACATTTTTTACACTCTAAGAGTTTACAGAAGGTAGAAGTTACTAAAAAGAAAGCCCACATACAACTTAATGGATTGTACAGGCAACAGTTATGTATAAAAACTGTTTTGTCATTTCAATGAGAGCTTGAGAGTGTTCTGTTTAAGAAGAGTATTTAAAGAATATTGTACAGTGAGTACCAAGTCTTAACCTGGAGATGAGCATGTGCAGGAAGATGTTGTTTAAAACTATTAAGTTTGTCGGAGAAATTTATTTGTGTGGGGATGCTATTCCAATGTTTAGCGATGTACTGGGAATAGAGGGAGTCTCCTGCAACATTATTTGACTTACTTGTAAGTTATAAGAATTCTTTAATAGAGTGGAGGTCCCTTGTAGGCAGTAATAAGTTTTGTAGAGCAGGGCATTTTTCTGGATGATGAATGAGTTTGTGTGCTGTCGTTAGTTGTGAATATATTAGGTGGTTGTGTTGTTCAAGCCATTTTAATTGCTTTAAACTATTACAATGGTGGGTCCTATGAGGGAAGTTGGTGGCAAATTTAGCTATTTTACTATAGCAGGAGACACGTTTCTTTCTTTGAGTATCACTTAAGTTTGTTAGGGTAGGAGCAGCATATAAGAGAGTTGGCAATAAGAAGGTAGTGGCTAGAGTTTTTCTTGCAGTATCTGTAAGAAATCCATTGATCCTATAAAGAGACCCTAGTTTCTGGTGTGTAGATTTAATGGTGTGCAGTATATGTTAATGGTGTGCAATATATGCTGGTCATATTTGAGATTGTCATCTGTTATAACACTTAGGAGTTTACTGTGAGCTACAGTTTCAATGACAGTATTAACTGCTATCTTTATGTTAAAAGATTGCTTTTGATTTTGGCAACTCTTTGAGGTGAAAAGCATTAACTTCGTTTTCTTGGGGTTAAGTAGGAGGTTTGATTCTTTGAGCCAGGTTTCCACAGAGGAGAAGGATTTTTAGGTGATGTCTTAGACCTTATTTGTTGTTGAGGCCGCACATATTAAGTTGTTTGCATACTGAACTAAACTAGCATGGTGAGTGGAGGTGAGGAGGTTATTAATAAATATATTAAATAGTAGAAGATCCAGGATAGAGCTCTGAAGGACATCTGTAGTAACTGGTTAAAAAGATGAGTAGGTTTGTTGCCATTTAGCAGCTTGTTGCCTTCTAGATAGGGAAACTACAGCAAGGAGTATTGTGAAAGTCCTATTGAGGAGGGTCAAATGAGCAGTTGCTGGTGTGAGACAGTATCACATGCCTTTGACAAATCTAAGAACATGGTGGACACCAGCAGACCACTGTTTCTATGCTGGTTTATTATACTGATAAAATGTAGTAGAGCAGTAGTGGTGCTGTGCTGGGACATAAAGCCAGGTTGTGTTTGTGAGAGCAGGTTATTTGAGGTTAGGTATTGCATCAGCTACATATGGATGCACTTTTAGAGACGGGGGAGAGAATCAGTATTAGTCTGTAGTTATTAAACTCTGTAGATGTGCTGCCTTTGTGCAGTGGTATGATGGAGGATTTTTTCCACAGCGATGGGACTGTTTTCTATACACATTAGTGATATGCCACTGTCTGCATGGTGCTGCTGTGTTGGATATACAGGTGATATAAACATGGCATCCTGCATCACACCTGAACATGAGGCTTCAAATATTTAATGTAGAACAGCCAAAATCAAGGACTGGTCTACTATGATCCCTCTGCTGATAAACTTAAAAATCTAATTATGTGATGTGGAAAAGTGAAGTAGAAGAAATCTAAAGATGGGGTTAAGATAGCAGAAAGAGGGACAGTGTGTACCGATATTTAGGTATGTAGTAGATTAACCACCGAGCAGCACAGAGATCAAGTCTGTAACTACAACCAGGGAAAAAATGGCCCTAATCTTAATAGTCACCCTAGACAGAAAGCCTTACATCATGATCTCTGCTTATGCAAGCAGGGCTTGGTGCCTGAACATCAACAGAAGGACTTGCAACACTAAAATAATTCAACGATCATTTACACAGAAATGCCTTTTGGTATGTAAGGATTATTCTACAGGCAAAGACTTGACAAATCTGGTATTTACTCTGTGGACTATAGAAGACCAATACAGGATTTTCTTTCTTTTTTCTAGGAAAACAAGGACAGATTTCTATATAAATGCATTTATTTGTACTTAAGAGAAGCATGGACCACATTATATTATGGAAGTGTTGACTCTGGCAGGAGGAGAAACTGGTACAGTGAAAGGGTGGTCTTGAAATGGAACATCCTATATAGCAGCATCAAATCTGTCAGTACAGTTAAAACATTCAAGCTGTTTCTGAATGAGTATATGGGGAAACATATATTGTGTGTGTGGGGGTGGTGTGTGTGTGTGTGTGTGTGTGTGTGTGTAGCATACTTTTCCATATGCACATTCTGTTGGCAGAGTTTATTGCAGGCTGTTTTTATCAAAATTCCTACTTGTCAACTACAGGAGATTTCAAATCTAGAATATCAAGTGTTTCTGTAGTCTAGGGTGTTCACGGAGCTAAGGTAAGTGGGTTTTGTGGTGCTGCAACTTTTGGCATGCCAAACATTTTGCCACTAGGGGTGAGAATGTGTGTGTGTGTGTGTGTGTATGTGTGTGTGTGTGTGTGTGTGTGTGTGTGTGTGTGTGTGTGTGTGTGTGTGTGTGTGTGTGTGTGTGTGTGAGTTTTTGAGGGATAAAGTTAGAGTAAAGGCCAGGTAAGATGGTAGTCTTTCAGTTTTGCTTGTGTGATGTATGTCAAATGAGTGTTTGAGTGTTTTGTGTAGCGGTACTGTCAGGCAAAGAGTTTCTGGTAAGATAATAAGTAGAGCTGAGGTTAGGGGCAGTGGCAAAGTTAGTGTTAACATACATGAGTAAGGTGGTAAAAGAGATGCAACGGTAAGAGTTACCTAGCAAAAGATATGGCACTAAACGTGTTAGTGGTTTATTTGGTTATTGGGAGCCAGGGGTTGGAGTGGAGAATGCATGTATTCTATCTAATGAGGTAGAGAGCCATCCAACAAACAGCCTCAAAAATATTTATTTTATTTTTAATTGACTTTTATGATAAATCACAATCTGAGTTCAATGGCAAAGATACATTTAGTTTGACTGTCACTTTGACTTTTTCCAGTGACCCTGTATGAGTTGAACTTTATTCTAAGTTTCTTAAAACACTGAAGAATTTTGATTGAGAACTGAAAGCTAGAAAACTTTAAAAAATTGCAAGAGATTTGGAAGATTATAAGAGAAAAATGTTTTTCACCAGGAAAAAACATAAACAGTTTGTCCGTTGTGGACAAGATCCGTCTGGAAAAGCCTTCAGCAACAACAGTAAAGGTAGGGCTAGGCATAAACATATAAGGGATTCTTCTGTTTCGCCTTTTCTGGATTTCTCTACAGAATTTTCATCAAATACTGATACTAGAGTACATTCCAATCAAGTTTTCACTGATGTCTAAGAGGACAAATTATACTAATTCCATATCTGTTTCATATCTACTCATTCCCTGCTAAAACCCAAACTTTGTCTCTTCCTTTCTAGCTTTTGCACTACATTTTCCCACTTACCTTACCTCCCTAACTATAGTTGCTGATACTTTTTTTCTGTTACACTCTCCTGACTTGCTCTGGAACACTATCAATCAAATACTCCATCCTGGAAACCCTACCTGTCCCAACCCCACCCCAGAAAAGTCACCAGAACAAACCACCAATATCTTCAACACTTATTTTGTGGAATCTATATCCAAACTCTTTAATTCAAACAGCCCCAATCATACTAACCCCACTAACCCCAGTCTCCCCTACAGAAACCACTCATCCCAACTTTTTCTCCCTAAAGCCCATCCCCACTACATACATTCGTACCCTTCTCTCCAACCATGCTCTGTATCTGTGGACAACATCCCATCTTATTTTCTCCAGTCAGCTGCTCACTCACTTGCTTATCCTATCTCAATCTTAATTAACTGTTCCATCTCTGAATCCAAGGTACCTTCCATCTGGAAACACTTCTATACCATAACTATACACAAAGGAGGTAACTCCACTGAAATCTCAAAATTTAGGCCTATTGCTATCCTCTCCCCCCTGTCAAAAATCCTTGTAAAATGCATCCATACTCAAGTCATTGAACATCTCACTCAGGAAAACTTACTAACGCCTACTCAACACGGCTTTCAACACAAGCATAGTACACACACAGCTCTTCTATCCTTTCTCAATACCATTTCTGTAGCAAGAGATAACCACAAATATGTCTCCTGTCTTTTCCTTGACCTCTCAAAGGCCTTTGACACAGTCTCCCACTACTAATTAACAAGCTATCTAACCTCAACTTCTCCCCTGACACTATGGCATGGTTTAAAAGCCATCTCAAAGACAGATTCCAGTCTGTTAGATGGGAAACTGCCTTATCTTCTCCTCTACAAATAAAAATGGGTGTCCCTCAAGGATCCATTCTAGGACCATTGATATTCAATATCTTCACAAACTTACTCTACACCTCCTGCCAACTTTCCTTCATTATACAATACGCCAATGACTCTACTGTTTTAACTATAACTAACTCTTACTCAGAACTCTTAACAGCAACCCAGTCATCACTAAATTCTGTTGAAACATGGCTCTCCAATAACCAACTCATACTTAACCCTAAAAAAACAAAACTCCTACTCTTCCTACATAAATCAGCAAATCACATTAAGACCTCCTTTACCATCCATTCACTCAATAACACCCCAATCATACCCAAATCAAGCTCAAAACTGCTAGGCATCACTACTGATGACCAGCTCAAATTTGATCTCCACATAAATAACTGCATCAGGAAAACCCAACTGAAGCTAGGACTGCTTTACAGAAATAACAAATTCCTTACTCAGGAATCACAAATAGCCCTCACCCATGCCTATCTTCTTCCCTGCTTAACATACTGCTCCCAAATTTTTACTAATCTAAATTCCACACTTACTGCTAGACTTCAGACTACATACCACAAAATAGCTAGATTTGCAACCCAACAACCCGACACTAAAATACTTAAACTGGCTAGAACTGCCTCAACTCCTCCTTCTCTCTCAGCTCCAAACTATACATGCAATCCTATATCAGCCATCCTTTTGTCCAGCCTTACACCCTATCATCTCCCATTATGCTCCCACAAGAAATCTCCGTAGCTCTTCTCAAGACCTTCTAAAAACCTATAAGCCTAAATCTAAAGCAGGTCAAAACGTATACAGCTACCCCCCCTCAATGGAATGGAACAAGCTACCTCTTGAAATTCGAACACAGGCTCATCCCAAAAAGTTTAAGCTAGCACTAAAAGAACATCATACCAAAAAGTGGCTCTGCCAATGCTCAAACCCTCCTTGAAAACTCTCCATCTCCTCGTCTGACTCTCCTTCTACACTTTCCCACTCATTAAACTCCTCTCTGAATAGACATCTTCCTGTAAATGTTCACAAAATGTATTTGTTTTTTGCAATTTACCTTTAATTATTTGTTGAACTACTATATTGTAACTTATGCTTTATTTTAACTATTCTAAACCAATTTGCTGTAACTCCACTTGTAAAATATTTGTGATAATCTACCATTCTACTATGTATGTACTGAAGCTTTTTCACCACTTGTTTTTTAAACCTATAACTTGCACCATATGGTTATTAAATATGTACTGGAGCTTTTCTCCCCGGACCTCTGCTGAAAAAGGGTTTTGGCTCAGCTAGACATTCCCGGTCAACAAATGTAAAATAAATAAATAAATACATACATGTACAAATGAGGTGGAAAGAAACAATGGCATAGAAAAAAACAATGAAGGACACGGTACAGAACAAATTCCGCTGAATGGTGTTTTTGCTGATTTGGTTGTTAACATTTTTAATAAAGTTTTTAATGAGAATAACATTTCTTTATTAAATAAAGGTCTCTTTGTTTCATAAACAGATTCAGTGTGTGACATTTAAATTAAGGGTTTACCTTCATTTTGTTGAACATGGTATGTGCGATTGTCCTGTTGTGTGACCTGTATTACTGAAATATGGAGAACTTTAAAGGATCAAATATCGAAAATGGTTTGCTGGAAAGCCATTTCTGACATTTGATCCATGTGTGAATGGCAAAAAAGCATTCGCTTATTTGCCATTCAAACTCGTGGTGAATTGGCATTGTCGTTTTTTTGCAGCTGTACTTTCGGCGTTATGCACGTGGGACGCACGGCGGATGACAATTCAAAGGTAAACCAAATTAAGTGTTCATTTAAAGTACTGTTTTTTTCAAAGATCTCAAAAAACAAATAATGTTTATGAAATCAGGGGACATCATCATTTTAAGTCAAAAAATGTACTTTTAATCCTTCATACTATCCATGTGGGCAGTCCCTTGAACAACAAGTAATTCATGATTTACACAGTAATCAACATTTTTTATTTAAAGAAGGTGTCAGGAATTTAACTTAAAATGAACAACCAGCATTCAGTTCCTTATAAGCGATCAAGAACATTATCATTTCACAGGCTGACAAGGGAGGGGCAGTGGAAGTAGGAGACAGCTCACACTATGATGAAGCTTATTCACAGTTGTCAAACATTATGTTTTAAATGTTTTAAATATATTGTTTTTGGACCTCACCTGTCATTTCAAACAGCAAATAGTTTTTTAGCTAATTCAGTACCACAGGACATTATTACTGCAGGACTACGACAACAGTTGAGGGGAAAAAGCTCCAACTAGACAATCTTTTTATCTGTTGCCCAAAATATGTCATGTGGTTCAATCTGCAACAGGAAAACCCATAGTATAATGCAGAATATTTGGAATTGTTTTTAAAATCTTTGTTATTTATGGTGTCATCACAAATTAGGCTACCCACCCAATTATAGTAGATCTAGACACTTGCATGCATAGTTTAGATGTAGTCTATTTATACTTGTGATTCATGTAAAATGAAATAGTGACTATAAAATATTTTTTATCCAAAGCAGCTGCCTACACCCCTTCATTTTGTCAGTTTATAATTGAATCACTGAGAATGGTGTTGACAAAAAAATGTTTTTTTTTATTTATTTATTTTTTACATTAAATGGGAGTGCATTGTACAACAGTATGGCACAGCAATGGGGGCTACTTTTGTGCTGATCTTTTTATTAGATGTGTTGAATAAGGACAGATTGATAATTACCATCAGAATCATTTTAGTGAAGCTATATGTCTTTGGAAACATTTTCTGAATGATTATTGGCTATTCTGCAGAGGTACGCATGCTTTATTAAAACAGTTTGTTTTTTATTTAAACTCCAGTTCATTTGTTACTTCATTTTTCTGTGCTTTAGATTTGTTTAGAAGTAATTCTCTGGATTTTACAGTTAAATATATTGTATGGTACTATTTCAACATCCCTTGAAAAATGTTCTATAAAAATTCTCTTCTACATGTTTGGCATAATGGTTAAGTTGTTTACCTTACAGACACAAGGTGTAGGGTTTGATTCTCACATGAGGTAAGTGGCTAGGGTTAAAATGACACACAAGGGCAGTTAGCCTGTTACTAATTAATGAACCTACTAGTTATCATACTTCACATGTTATTCATAACATTCCCTTTTCAAAATTTCTTAGTATAAGGATTTGTAGTCAAACCAGTGATTTCATTCATGAGGCTAATATAACAGAAGGGCATTTTCTTAGTGGGGGGTACAGAGCTTAAGATGTAAATTATGCTATAGTTAAAGCAACGTCACTTTCTAGAAAGAACATTTATTATTACAGTATGGCCTAGACAACATAATATTAAGTTTTACTACATATGGGGAGAATAGCTTCAAGATTAATCACTGTTTATGAAAACATTTACATTTGTTTTCAAATGACATATCTTTTAAGAATTTTCCATCAAATAAAATATTGATATCATACAGAAGGGTTGGAATTTAAAAGACAACACCATTATTCTATTATTAGATACTCAACCTCTCTGTCCTTTTTCCCCCTATTTACTGTCCTGGCTATGAATAAACAACAATACAGCATTTAAAATATTTTAAATCTACTGTTTCTCTCCACTAGAACAGTACCTTACTGTACTACAGTGGTTTCACTTTCAAAAAACTTTTATCCTGCCCTGGAAAAGCTTGCTGCAGTCTCATTCATTGATGTCATCAAGGCCAATGAATACAGGTAGTTTTCTATCCAATTCCCTCCCAAAACTGACATCATCACAGCAGTCCTAAAAACCCACCCATGCTGTAATGTCACAGCTCATTGGTCTTCCCCTACCCATACAGAAAGTAAAGGCTAGAACAATGAAACAGTACATGAGTCAAGTCTCCTGCTGTGAGCTGTCAATCACAGCAGGTAACAGCTCAAATTATCCTTAGCACTTTGACAGCTAGGGAAGTTAGGCATGAAGGAGGATGGGAGATGAGTCAAATTAGTACAATTCAGGCTTCACAAAAGACTTCAGTTTAGCCATTCTAAAAAGAAGCAGCAGTAAAAAGCACTTTGAAAGTCTGTTTTGTGGCATTTGCACTGTTTGTTTTTTAAGTAGTCATTGAATGGTATGAAACGTTACTTAAAACTAACTGACTGAAAGACAGCAATATATGCATATAAAATCAATGTCAGTGACAGGAGCTTTAGGAAAAAAGAGGCCTGCGTGGTGTGATTTTTTACAGACAAGTACTGCATTGTGGGATACCTAGAGGCAGACTAAACAATCAGAATTACTTCAAGATGCCAGACCCCATGTGGTCAGACTCAGAAATTACGTATAAAAATATTTAAAAACCTGTAAATAGTCCCAGAGTGGTGTTAAAGTGTAGAAAACAGCAAACCATGATGAAATAAACATGTTTTTTGAGTCTGTGGGTATGGTTCTTCTTTAAGATAATATTTTGGAGGGGTTTAGAAGTAGTGGAGGACAACAGGGAGAATAAAAGTTATTTTTTTTGGTATACAAGGGGCTGTTTTCCGTGTGATTATTAAGCACATTACAAGAGGTGATATAAAACAAGTTTCTTTAACTCTATTAATACATCATAAACTTATGAAATATGTGCCATAAATAATTTTTAAAGTGAAAGGATTATTTGTACCAAGCTGAACTGAGGTGGCCTACCAGCCATAACTCCAAGCTGAGATACCAGACAACTAGTGGCTTCTGAGCTTTCTAAAAAACATAGGTTGCCTGTTTTTTTCTTATTAATACTATTTACTGCACTTTTTACTGTCTGTTGCCTACTGTAATACTGCATTTATATACTGTGTACTAAACTACACTTTTGTGCTACAATTGTCTGCCTTACCGTGCCTGTTAAATTGTATTATTATTATTATTATTATTGCTGTTTTAACTGTTTGCACAGCTCTTTTTGCTATTTTTACTGTTTGTTAAGTATTTGCTGGTACTTTTCATTGCTGCAAAGCAATATGTTCTGCTTGTTCTAGTTTTCCTGCCAAGCAGTGTTAAAATAACTGATTTGTTAGTTGGTCAAAACCTTCTTTAGAGTCTCCTTGCTGATTTTTTGCTGTTGTAAACATTTTGTTTAGTGTCGCACTGCTATTTTTCTGCTGTGTTAAACCTTTTCTAGTTGTGACCACTGAAACTATGGTAGCTAGTAGCTGTAGCATAGTCCAGATACAGGTTTGCTGCATCTGGGTCTGTTTGTAGTGGCTGTTTGTTTTGAGCATGTGTTCCAAGCCATCTTGGATTGGAAGGGGCCTTTCTGCACTCTAGTGAGAGGATTGTGCTGATTGGAACCTGTCTGGTGAAGGGTGGTTGGTCTAGGGCTTGGATTAAGCATCCTCATTGGTCCTTTTGAACCTTTTTAAAGTTTCTTTCAAGTTTTTAACTTCTGTTATTTAAGCCGTGCATTTGAGCAGGTTTCTGTTTGTTTGCGTGTCACATAGCACTGCTGCACAATTCTGCGCCATAGCCGGACTGATTAATTCAACAGGTTTTGCCTTAGATACAGCTATAGCACATTAGTGTAGCCCTCATCCTACTTTCCCAGTCAAATAAATATTGCTAGTGAGCTGAAACCTATGAAACTACCACAAAAAAAAACCCAGGCAGAAATATCAACCCACTGAGCTCCTCCTTGATCGATCCTGAAAGCCCCCTTAGTGATAACAGTCTTCAACCCAGCATTATGGACATTGGACCGCCCTTGTTTCTCCTGCTAACTTTGTTGACTTGGGTCTCTTGAGGCAGTGTAGCCATTGCCTTATGTACACTGACAACCCTTTACTAACTCACTCTAGTACAGAGTGTAAGAGATGTATCTTCACCAAGAATCTTGAATCCATGCTCTCTCTCACTTAAAACAGTAACACAGAAGAGGTTGTCAACCCACCCACAACTACACATGCACATAGTACCACTGCACATACACATAGTACACATCTAACATAAAAATCAACATAAGCAGAGATTCTCTCAAAAAACCTACTGAAACACCAGAGACCTCCAGCACAAGAGACTGCTGCAACTAACACAGTTCCCACAGCACCCATGACATATAGCAACACCAGTGTGTCACCTACCAAGCCCATAAGGTGCAACACTCAAAAAACAAATTTTCTAGTCATTGGAGACTCAGTGGTGAGACACACGGATGTCCCACTCACCAGGTTGGACAAGGAGAAAGTCACAGTCAGCTGCCTGTCCGGTGCCAGGATTTGTTAGATCCTGCATGCACTCAGGTCTCTCAGTAACAAGTACCACTATCACTCTGTTATGGCTCATGTTGGAGTGAGCTACCTGAGACATACCTCACTGGACTATATGCAGAGAGATATGATTGCCTTGAGCAGCATACTACCCTCACCTAGAATGATGCCACAGTATAAACAAAAAATGATTGATTTCAATAATTGACTTAGTTTTTGGTGTCATTTAAAGGGGATACAGTTCCTGTCAGCCTGGGAAGCCATGGTCGACAAGCCTCACTTCTTTGTCAGAGACGGTTTGAGCTTGGCACCTCTAGGCTTTTGGCTGCTGGCAAAGGCTCTTCCCTCCCCCACAGTGCCTTTTTTAGGCAAGGTCTCAAAAACAATATTACAGACGTGAAATTAACCAATCAGAACAAAATAAGGGCCATGCTGCTAAATGCTAGGAGATTAAACCAAAATCTGCACATCCTGGAAGCACTTCCATCACTGGAAAATGTAGATGTCTGTGCAGTCACAGAAACTTGGTTCAAGGCCTCAGAGAGTACCCCGACCTTTCAAGGCTGTGATGCCTTCCACAATTCAGTCCACAAAATGGACATGTGAGAACCAAAGGAGGCAGTGTTTCTATCTATATTAGAGATAAATTCACCTCCCATCTAGTTAGACTGGACAACTCCATGGAGTTACTCCAAGTTCAGGTTACAGTGGGTAAGACCCCCAATCAAGTCATAGCCAGTTATAGAGCCCCCTCCATGAGTTATGATGCACATGAAGCCTACTTGACCAAACTGGAGACAATCCAAATATTAACAAACACTCTGATTATGGGGAATCTCACCATCAAATGGGAAACCTATGCTAGCCCTAACTCGCTAGTGTAAAAGTTCCTTGACTTTGTTAAATCAAATGTTCTGCAACAAATTGTTCATAACTTGACAAGAGGAACAAACATACTAGATCTGGTCCTCACTGACATGTCAAACAGATGCACTACCACAACTTTCAGACTCTCTTTAGTTAAATCTGACCACAAATCCGTCACCTTCAAGCTGATACCAACACCAGAACTCACAAAGGGCGAAATCAGACTAAAAAACTTTGCCAAAGCAAACTATACCTTCCTAGGTAAAGGTATAAATGCATTCCAAGCCCCATCCCCAGCTGAAAGTGGTAACTACAATGAAGCTTACATTAATGCCCTGTACAATCACTTGCATAAGTGTATAGACTTGGCTGTACAAGAAAGAATAAAAGCCAGAGCCCCAAGTAAAAACAAGCCTTCATGGTGGACATCCAGCATCAACAAACTTTACAATAAATGCAAAAAGTTGCTGTCCAAGAAAACAAAGGTGAGACCCCAACAATGGAAAAGCACCCTCCTCAGCCTCAACTGGCAAATAAGACAACTTGTCAAATCCTCTAAGAGCTCCTTTGAGAGAAACTTAGCAAGTACAGCCAAGGATAACCATAAGGCCTCTTACAGCTACGTATGTAACTTAAAAGGTAGGACCAAAGCATGTGCAGAACTAGTGACCAATGGTATCACACACACTGACCCCACAGAGATAGTAAGCCTGCTAGTGGATAGTTGTGGTAAAAATGTCACTCCCTTATCATCTCCTAACTTATCACAAACCTTCCCTCAACCCCCTCACCCTATGTTTCTGAAGAGCAGGTCCTCAAAGCCTTGTCCAAGGCAAAAGTCACAGCCTCTATGGGACCGGATGACATCCCAGGCTGTCTTCTAAACAGGCTAAAACATGAATTAGTATCACCATTAAGTATCCTTTTCAGTCAAAACCTAACCACAGGCTTTGTTCCTGTGGAATGGAGAACAGCAACCATTATTCCCCTTCAAAAGGTGGCCTAGCAACAGACCTGGGGAATTGCAGACACATAAGCCTGACCAGCCTCATCTGCAAGGCCATGGAATGTATCTTTATGGACCTCATAAATAAAGACATAGGCAACCTCCAAACTCTAGATCCTACCTAATTTAGCTTCATCAAGGGCAGATCCTGCCTGTTAAATCTGGTGGATTTTTTTTGAAAATGTGACCAGGGCCATTGACAAGGGCAAATCTGTGCACACAGCATACCTCGACTTGACTAAGGCTTTTGACACAATCCCACACTTCAGGCATTACTGATTAACTTAGAAAGCTGAATGTAAACCCTTCATTGTAAGATGGGTTGCCAACTGTACAAACCGGACACACTATCAAAGTGGGTGACTGCACATTAACCAGCAGACCTGTTATCAACAGGGTGCCACAGGGGTCAGTGGTGGATCCACTATTGTTTGGTATATACTTCTCAGATGTTCAAGTCAAAACTAATGGGTTGTGGCTGACCAGCTTTGCAGACCACTGCAAACTGGGTGAATTATTGAATCCTCAAATGATGTCAGCATACTCCAGGAGAGTCTTACACAGATCAATGACTAGTGTCTTACTCACGGTCTCAAACTGAATGCAAAGAAATGCATCATCATTCCATTCAACACAAACAATGTCCCTTCACACATTCAAATCAACAACAATACCCTAAATACCCACAAAGTGGTAAGGGACCTGGGATCACAAGTTGACTGCGACCTTAACTTCGACCACCTTGTGTCTACTGTAGTAAGGAAGACTTTCTAGGCAGCACACTTGATTAGTAAAGGCATCATTTTGAGAGAAAAAGAGGCTATAACCCCTCTATATTCAGCAGTAATCTGGCCCATAATTGAGTATAACGCAGTGTTTGGCATGGACCATACAAAGCACCTGCAGCAATTGGAGAGACCTCGGAGGTTTCTAACAAGGAAGCTCAAGGGCTCCAGCATGTACCTTACACAAATTGACTAAAGTACCTATCATTATATAGTCTATATCATATAGACTTCTTAGGGGAGACTTATGCCTGGCTTACACAGCAATCTCAAACCCAAACCTAATGAATTTACTGCATATCTGCAAATCAAACGGGACTAGGGCTATCCATTATAGGGGCCTAAATATGGCCTGTGACTTAAATAAGACATACTGGAGGGACAGATTTATCTCCCAGTGACTGTCACATCTTTGGAATAGGCTAGGTATTCATGTGAAACAGAGCATCTCTGTGACACTGTTCAAGGGGAACCTGGACAAGTGGATGGGGCACAGTAAATTCTTACTGTGAATAGCACCCACAACCTTCCTGGACATGGGCAGCCATTACTAAATGCAGTTTTGGGTATTAACTAAAATTTCTATGGTTTTACATTAGGATGAAAGCAGGCTTGAAATGACCTCCAGGTTGAAAACCTAGTAATCTCCTGTGATCCTGTGATCCTAATAGTGGGTAACTCTGGGGCTTTCCATGTGGGGCAGACGTCATGTTCCTGGAAACAGCGCATAGCACTACATGTTATTGATATGACTTGTAAATGAGACAGGAGTGTACACTGTTGATATATAGTACACCATTCATCTGCCATATTTACATTTTCATGGACTGATGAAATCATGGGAACTATATAACAGAATCACAAAAAGCATATTTTTGGTAATAAAAAAATAAACAATGCATTATTAATTTAGGAGCAATCTTCCCACCAGTATTAAATGAGCATATATAATTGCTCATGACTATTTGTTATTTATATTTCAGAAAGAGTTAATTTATCAATTGGCAAGGGTGTGCCCTCCTTACAGCTATATTTTTCATGCAGTGTTATTTTGGTTCTGACCACTAGATGGCAGCAGACATACATGTACAATACATGGATAGCCAGAAGCTTTCTAATTTTGTTTTATCCCTGGGTAATTGCTGGTTATCTATTTTTCTGGTGTTGGGGATGGTAATACTAATCACCATTACTTTTAGTACAATGAATATTTGTAAAAGGTGATAACTGTCTATTATAATGTGGATTTACGAATGCTATAGTCAAGTTTCATACGTATTACAAAACTGGCGAGTTCTCAATATTTTGTACTTTACACTTTTTGTAACTGATTGCTGTTTTTGGTATTTGTACACTATTCAAAATGGAATGAAGATTATAGCATGACTTATCAACTGTATGTACAAAACCAAGAAAAAGGGTGGGCTACTTACGATGCATTGAAAAAGTCACTTAGGTGAAACCATGGCTAGAAGAAGCAAAAGAATGAATAGGAAGTTCAAATGTACAAGATATGAAATGGGATGAAGCAATGGCCAGAGAGATTGGAACAAAGTTAAGAAAAGCTCATAAGTGGAAAAAAAACAGGCCCAGATGCAGTACCTAAAATCTGGCTAAAAGTATTAATGTCTTTATATATGCACCTCGGACAGAAACCAACCTGATTAACAACAGGAAAAACGATTCTCCTCCTTAAGAGTGAATCTGCAAGCTTTCCTAAAAACTGTAGACCAATAACTTGCCTTCCACAGTGTATAAACTACACACTGGAATTGATGCCGACAGAGTTTATAGTCATTTCGAAGAAAACTCAATCATGACAATAGAACAAAAGGGTAACAAAACCCTCATATGAAACAAAGGATCATTTGTTGTTACATAAATTCATAATAGAGAATTGTAAAATGGGGAAGATTCTAAGTATGGCATGAATAGACTACAAAAAAATCATTTGATAGCACCCCACATTCATGGATAAAAAGAGTGCTTACAAATGTATAAGATACACACTACATTGACTGATTGCATTACAGTGACCATGAAACAGTGCAAACCACTTTACAGCTAAGCCATGATTATGGACATGTTATTATCCCAGAGATAAAAATTCAAATGGGGATATTCCAGGGTGACTCTTTGTCATGGCTGTGCTTTTGTCTTGCCCTTAACCCATTAAGCTGTCTACTTAACAGATTAGGTCATGGCTACAATTTGGCTGTCAGGAAACAACAAAGTGCAAAGACTTCTCATCTTCTTTTTGTGGAAAATTTGAAATTGTATAGTTCATCAGATGAGAAAGTGAAAACACAACTGCAAGTGGTCAAAGCTTTTTCAGATGATAAGAATGTTGTTTGGTCTTGATAAATGTGCAAAAGCAACATTTAAAGCCGGAAAGCTGCAGCACCAAGAAAATATCAGTCTGGGACAATGCGATATAAAGAAACTTGAGCAAGAGTGAGTGTATAAATATTTGAGAACTGATGAAGGATCAACAGTAAAACATGAACAAATGCGAATAAAACTTGGCAAGGAATATTTTAGAAGGCTAAACTTAATACTGAAAACAGCCTTGACATATAGGAACAAAGTACAACTATAAACCCAGTTGCTCTTCCTGTTCTGACTTACAGTTTTGGGGTGATTGACTGACCCCAAAAGGTACTGGATCAGTTGGACAGAAAGCAAGAGAAATGCTTCATGCTTATCAAATGAAAATAAGTGTATACCAATATTATATATTCCTTCAAATTGATACCAATATTACATATTCCTTGAAATTGATTGCATGCATAGATCTGCAATCGTAGGCCTGCATACATATCTGCGGACCTCACAAGACCCAAATGTAGTGAAAGTTTTAAAACATGAGGAGAACAAGTCTAATATGACTCTCTGCTCAGTTTAGCAGAAGCATATCAGTGTCAAGCAGGAATGGGAAGTCAAACCAGAAGTTGACAAAAATCAGACGGCAACTGAATGTGCCAAAAAACAAAAGAATGAATACAAGGAGAAGGATCAGATGAGAAGGCAAGAAATGTGTAAAAGGCATAAATCTAGTTGCAAGTACAGAAACCTCCAGGAACATCCTCATGTCGGTCAGGATATAATGCAGGAATGTTTAACGAGAGATGAATTTAATTCAAAAGATGAAAGGTTAATATTGGCAGTGGACTACATACATGTTGGTTTACAAAGTCCATTGGACATGTTGGAGAAACATACAAATGCAGGTTTTGTAAAACAGAATTGGAAACAGTCGCACTTCTTGATGGGTATGATACACTAATGTCAAAAGGCCTGTATACCGAAAGGCATAATAATGTGGCAAGACTCTTGCACTGGGGATTGTGCAAGCATTATAATATTGACGTAGCTAAGAAGCATTGGGAACATGAGCCACAAAGCATTATAGAAAATTAAGTTTATATTAAATGGGAGCACCCATTATCAGCAGTTAAAAAATATACGCAAGAAAACCAGATATAGTAGTTTATGAAAAGAAGACAAAAGTAGCATTGATTATTGAAACTGCTGCACCCAATGACTACAGTATCTTATGTACAGTGAGACACAAAGTCATAAAATACCAGGATTTGCAGGCAGAAATTAAGGTAATCTGGAAAAAGAATACCCACACTTCCAAAAAAAGAATTTACAGCCTTATTTAGATATGCTACTGATACATTTAACTTCACCCGCAGTAGTGGTGCTGTGGTAGGGTTATCACCTCACAGTAAGACGCTGTCCGGTTTGATTCTCAGCTAGAGCGTCTTCTGCGTGGAGACATGCGTGAATGGGCGTACCTTCGTTGAAGGTTGGCAAGCCGGTATGTAAAAATTAACTGCCAGTCATTAACGGACCGGAGTTTCACTGTGGCGACCCCTAACCGGGAAAAGCCAGAAGACACAAACAAACTGATACATTTAACTCCATATGAGTTGCAGAAGGAGTCAGTTCTTGGCACACTACAGGTGCTGTGAAGAGCACTTCCGGCTAACATCCAAGATTGAAACAATACTAATTTCATGAACTTTATTCATACTTTAACTTAGGAATGGGGTCCACTCTTGTCATGGTATTAGAAATGTAAAAGACTGAGAAATTAAACCAAAAGAGATAATCAGTATTAAAACCCATACGTAAACAAATCAAATTTGAAATTTTCAAAGACTGTAGGCCAGTTTCAAGTCCTACCCACCCTAAGTGAAATCTTTTAAAAAATAGTCAATCTAAATTAGAGAATATACCTAAAATACATTTTTCTGCATATCAACATGGGTTTTGGCCTGGTCATAGAAACATAACAAAACTGTT